>NC_067477.1:109082173-109319673 GCF_947179515.1 Apodemus sylvaticus
TAGAAAAAGAGGTGCGTCTGCATAAGTTGTGAATAACTCAAAGTTTGGGTATAACTCAAAACTTATTTTTTATCTGTGACAATATATAACTCAGTGGCCATCAAAATGGAAACAAAAATGATATGCAATTAATTTGAGGTCATCTACTAGTGATAAAAGAATCACATGTCTGTGTAATGGGAACCACAGACATTTCAATGTTCCTGTGTACTTCTGCTTTTGTTACATCCCTGACCCCACTTGGCTCTGGTTTTCATGGGAAAGACAGAACTTGCTGAGGTATGAAGGGGTCAAATAAACTGGCTCCTATCAACCATTAGCAAAGCTTGGCCCCTGTACCCCTCAAATCTCCTCCAAACTATCTAATTTCCTCCATCTCTAACCCAGCTCTTCCCACCATAAAGGCTAAGTAGACATTCCCATGGAAGCAAGGATACAAATTATTCATGGCTGGCGTTCCTCCCTGCTCACCAAGTCAGTTCAGCGACATGACACTTCATGGACATCGGATCTGACCATCCCCAGAGCCAAGTTTACTGGCTTCTTGAAGGCTTTTGTGTTCTTCTGACATTCAGTACATGACATCCACACAACCAAAGCTCAGAGGAAGAACTGACCCGCTTGATTCAAGGGCTATCCCATCGCAGGATCTTGAGGGCAATTTTTTTCCCTTCTAGTATGCTGGGCCCCACTCACTGCTCTCTCTGATATCCATAACTTCTCTAGGCTCCAAACTAATTGCTACATGCTTGGGAGAGCATCACTGGGCATGGCCTGGGCCATTGTCTTGCAGAGACACTCAGCCTAAAGAGGAGTGTCATAGGAAAGGAAGAAGGAAGCCTAGAATAGAGAAAAAGGCAGTGAGGAGAAGACCAAACATGGAGGAGTGGCCAGACAAGAATTCTTGGCTCCCCAACTGGTAATTACTCACTTGTAGGAAAGTACCTAAAATAGCAAGTTAACTCCAAGTTGCACATGAGTAGAAGAATAGGAATTCTTGGTCCCTCAGCACTTAGAGCTGCTATGGAAGAAGATATAAGGTCCTTATTTCCAAAGCAAACTCCTTTCTCCAGGAGATGCATCAGCCAACCTTATAGGTGCCACCTATATACAGCACTTATGCTCAACAACCTTGCTAGCTTGCCCAGTTGGAGTGAAAGCTCCACCCAACTAAAGGCACATGAGAGGTGGGGCAAATAATGGCTTTGTTGTATCAGCTGCATCCTTTAGTGAAGGCTAGAGGAAGCTACAACCCAGGGAACTCGTGCTGAGAGAACAGACTCACATGCTGCTGTTTTGGCAATGACAAGGCTAGGCTTGGACTATGGCAGGACAGGAGACCCCTGAGGACAGCAGAAGATACTGAGCCCAAATTAGTTCTAATCAGCTGTGTCTGTCATGAACTCTGTCTCAGATTCTCAAATGAGGATAATTCAGAGAGAAATACAATCTAGGATACAGTAGTAGTAGTAGTAGTAGTAGTAGTAGTAGTAGTAGTAGTAGTAATTAATAATAATAAAGTCCAGGGCTGAACATGGAGCTCAAGATGAATTACAGAGTCACAGAGGTGTTCCCATACTCAAGTCACCTGCTCGCCACAGCCTAATGCTCACCCAGGCTCTGGTGACCCAGCTGAGTTGGAAAGCCCTCCAGGATGAAGTTGACTTTTACAGTGAGTTGAACTTCTGCCAATCAGAGTTACATAGAGTTCCAAAAGAGCCCCTCTAGTACTGACTATTTCCCCATGCAGTGCCCACATGAGATCCTCCACCTGGTTCTGTGTGTCATGGTTTCAGGACAATTCATAATCCTACTAAGCATCTTTGAAGAGTTCTAGACTCTTACTTCTGGCCGCCGACCCACAGGCTTCTCTGGATCCAGACCATGCTATCAACCTTTGTCGCTCACATCAACATAAACAACATTCAAGAATGGAAAAAATGGGTTGGTGATTAAAATCACTTGCTGTTCTTGCAGAGAACTCCTTCTCAGTCTTGAGCACCCACACCATAGCACAACTGCTTGTTCCAGGGGGTATCTGATGCCCTGTGACCTCAACAGGTACCTACATTTAAGTGGCGCATGAAAACTCATCTAAACACACGCATCAAAAAATAAATCATTTTAAAAAAACCAAAAAGACAATATGTTCAGTCCACTGAATTTGGTCATGACTGGAAGGTGATATATTAGTGATCTTTTTCCTAAAAATGAATCCTTAGGAATTCATCAAAGGCACACTTTTTCCCCAAGCAAACTACCAACGGGCTTGAAGAGATTAAAACACAATAACAATATAGTTTCTTTGCTTGTCCTGGAAAAAATCACAGCATGGGGGAAAAGAAAAGAATGTCTCAACAGATGTGTGTAAAATCCAAACAAAAGCTTGGGTAGTCTCCTTCCCACAACGAAGCACACTTTCTAATGGATGGAGATCCCAGGAATTCCCTTGGCCTGGTTCAGTCTTCATTCAAACACTCACTGTCACCAAAGCTATCTTCTTAAACTGAAAAAGACAAATGATGCTCTGTCCTCACCCATAAATGACATCAACTAAGTACCACTTGGGGCAGGTGGGGTCTGCAGTGTGTTTTTGTTTCATTTCTGCTGCTGTGATAAAATAACCCGCCCGACAAAAAGTGTCTAAGGGCGAAGGGGATTTATTTCAGCTTGCAATTCCAAGATATAATCACTGTGGAGAAAGAAGTCAAGTCAAGAACTTCAGGGACAAATGATACATGCTCAACTGCCTGTGATCAGCTAGACTTCTATACTCTTACACAGTTCGTAAACCCTGCCTAGAGAAGGATGCCACCCACAGTGGGATGGGTTGTCACACATCTATTAACTTAAGACAATTCCCCACAGACCAATCTACAGGCCAATCCGATCCAATATAGACAATCCTTCAAAGAGACTCTCTTGCCAGGTAATTCTACATGTATTATTATAGCTAATCATCACACTAGATTTGCATTCAGAAAATACACATGACAGCCAGGACTCTGATAGACTCTCATCCCCTGTAGTATGTAAGTGAGAAAAGAGCCATCCTGAAACTTTGAAGCCTAGCCTGGTAAGAAACACGACTAGCATGGCCCTGCTACCTGCAACACACTGGTCATTGCTCTTGTTTTGATGCAGAGTTTGATAAAGTTAGTAGTTACAGCCTGCTAGTTGGCAGGGCCTGTGTTGATGCACAAGTGTCTGGGAAATGTTATTGTAACCAAAGAGGACCCTCACACCACCACCTCCAGGGGCAAATGTATCAACGGCTTTGCTTTCCTGCTCAACCAGAAAGGACCACAAGTTTCAGAGCCCAAGAGTGACTCCTACAAGCCAGACCTGGCTACCAGCCTCTTTGGGGGTAAGACCACATGACCACCTGATGCCTAACTCGGGAAACCCAGTGCAGAGAGAACTGGAGCAACAACACCTTCTCTGCCAAAGTAGGGGCAAAAAGCTACATCTAGGCGCTGACCTGGGAACAGTCAGCTTCCCAGGCCCATGTCTGGGAATTTTCCAAATATGAGAGCAATAAAAATAGGTAGGCAGCAGTAAAAATAGGTAGGCAGGAAGGCCAAACTATGTTTTGCAAAAGCCCCACGTCTGGGTTTGAAACACCCGCTCCCACCATTTCAAGGCTAAGAATAATGGAAGGACTCAGGAATTCTGGCTTGAGCCCAGGGTGTGAGCACATTTGGATTGGAGAGCACATAACTGGGCATGCCCACACAAAACCCGCTGGAGCTGGTCAGAAGTGTCAGGAGCCTTTAGAGAAATGAATGAGCCACCGATTAAGAAATGCAGCTGCTGACAAGCAGGAATTGCCCTATAAAACGTTTCAAGGTGTCAGTGATGGAAGTGCACTTTGCAGCCACTCAGCGGGCAAGACAGGGCTGCCCCACATACTGCCAAACTCTGTAACAGCTGCCCAAGCCTGGGGTGGGAGCCATCCATCCAGCTGGGCCTCAGGACAAGACCACCAGGCAACTCAACAAGGGTAACCAAAAGAAAAAAAAAAGAATAAAATGAAATGAATTGTGTCCAGCTTATCACTGCAACCAAACAACTTTCCACATGTGTGACTCCTACTAACACTTTGCTGTGGGGCAAACAGCATCTTCCAAAATTCACATGCTCAAGTCCTAAGTCCAAGTATCTCAGAATGTTGGGTACCAATAACAAGGTTATTGTGGTGAAATGAGGTGAGATGGGCAGGCCCTAATCCAATGTGACGACTGGTGGAGAAGAAGAAAAGATTGGGACACAGATAGGCACCGAGCAAAGACCATGTGAGGACACAAGAAGGCAGACATATGTGAGCCAAGAAGAGAGGCCCCAGGAGAAATCAGCTCTGCCAACACCTTGCTCTCAGAATTCTGGACTCTGGAAACGTGAGACAATAAATTTCTGTTGTTTAAGCCACCCAGCCTCTGGCACTTCGTGATGGCAGGTCCAAAAGACCAATACACTTGTTTTGCCATCCTGTGTGTTTAATAAGAATTGACGGACACTTCCTAGTGTGAGAGGGAAGCAGAGAGAGTAGGCGCCATGATCACCCCTGAAGCCTGGCATCTCAGAAAAGCAGGCCAGCTGAGTCTCTGGAGAGCTGGATGCATGAAGTGCCAGCCCTTTACACTCCTCATTTCCCAGAATCCCCACAAGAACCCAGAGACAGTGGCATAATTAGTCCTGTTCTTTAGAAGAGAAAAATAAGATTTATAAGTGAGAGATGTCTTAGATGAGGGAGTCTTTCTTGAAGAAGTGCAATTAAATTCCAAGTTTGGCTGATTTCATACTTATATTTGTCCCTCCTACTAAAAGCAGTTGTTTAACTTCAAGAAAGTGAAAATCTCCCACGTGATCAAGATGTCTAATCATGAAAATGCATGTGTTCATGTGGCAGAAAATCTCCTAGTTACAGGTATCTAGGGGGATAGGGTTTGTGTAGTCTACAGCTTGTAGTGGTGTGCTGCTCAAGAACAAGGTTTATCTATACTTGTCCCACCATGACCATCAACATGAACACATAGGGAAAGAAATGCACTCTTTAACCTGCCCTCCCTGCCCCTAGTACAATTCTAGCAGGTATCATGGTTGAGTATCCTCATAAAAGGGGATTGGTTGGCCTGTTCCCAAAGACCTATTTTCGCTTTGACTATCTACAGCTTTTGAATTTCTATGGAGGCTTGAAAATATACACAACACTCTGGCACAATGCTTCTAGAACATTCTACAGAGTCAAGGTCAGAGCATTCACACCGGATATTCAATGAGCTCAACCTCTTTTTGCACAAACACAGCAATCTGGCTAGCAAACGTGGAGGAGACTGCCCAGGAATGGCCTTGGCCAGTCAAGAGCAAAGCCCCTCAGGGCTGAACTCAAAGTTCACTGTTTGTTCTCATTCGCTCAGACCCATGGAAGGAAGTGTAGAGAGGCTCGCCTGGCAGTTCAGCACCATCTCCATTCACCCCAGCTGAGGTGGGACAAGTAGTTCTGCCATATGACCCTGCCAAGGAGCTTATGACAAAGGCCAGGCTGATGGCTCAGAGCCCTGCAGCTATCTGGCCCCAGATGGAAGCCACTCATGTTAGTTCAGCCCTGTCCTGAGATGAAGGAAGAAGGGAATGAACAGAGGAGGGAAAGATGGACAGCAGGTTCCTGGATCAGTTCTCCTTCAGATGGGCCTCTTATCCCATTCTAACCTAGGCCCTGGACCTGAGAACCATACCTAATCCCGGATCTAAGCACCTTTGTTACTTGGGTTTCCCCCAAGCCCAGAATACTATTTCCCTTTATTTCTTTCTCTTGGAGAAAAAAAAAAATCCCCAAGTCTGGACAGCATCATTATACTTCACTTGAGTTCTTAGTTGTAACTTCTGCAGGAGGCATATTAGGCATAATCCCTGCCAAAGCTGGTCAGAGGCTCTTCTGATACGCCCCGATGACATCTAAGATAATTCATTTTTTTTATATACAGTTGTTGCTAAGCTACTCAAGCTGACCTTGAGCTCACATTTTACAGGCCTTGAACTCATGATCCTTCCACCTTAGCCTCTCAGGTTGCACTACTAGATCCAGGGTGTGTGTGTGTGTGTGTGTGTGTGTGTGTGTGTGTGTGTGTGTATAGCTGTGCACACACAAAGAGGGACCAGAGGAAAACATTACGTGTCTCACTTTGTCACTCCTTTATTCCCTGGAGGCAGAGTCTCTCACTGAACCTGTAAACTAGTCCACAATCCCCAGCTTCCCTGTCTCCACCCTTACCTCACAGCACTAGGGGTTACAGGTATGTATATGCACAGTCATGCTCAATATTTTACATGGGTTCTGGGAATTTGAACTCAGATCCTCATGGTTGGGCTGCAAGCTCTCTTACACATTTGAACCATCTCCACTATTGTAATAATTCTTATGGTACTCTTTAAACCTATCTGTGTACTTGCTGTTATGATTGGTCCCACAGAGATTCAGCTCCTGGAAGCACTACCTCTAAGGCAGGGGTATCAGAATGAAGGGACTTGCTTCAAGGTGAGCTCTAATAGGAGCTAATTAGGCCAAGTGGATAGCACTTTTAGAAGTCTAGATTGGGTTGGCCTGGTTTGACTGGAAGTATATCAGCTCTCATAGCACGTGTCAAGAGGGAGAAAAACATGAGATAAGCTAGACCAGGTCGGGCCAATCATCTCAGCAAGTTTCTATCTTCACCAATCAGCTTCTCCAGTGGACACATTGGAGACTATTCAGTTGCAATCTTCTTCTTCAACCATGTCAAAAAAAGAAAAAAAATATACCCCCACCCCAGCACAAAACAGCCAGGAAAATAAAAACCCTTGTTAAACATGAAATTACAGGAGATGTTCAAGGGTGTGGGTGGTTGGTGACTATGATCTAAATATACTGCAATCAGGTGTAAAATTGCCAAGGATAAATATAAAGAAACCAACAGAAAGTGAGTCTGCAGAAAGTTTCTATCAGCTAACTGCCTTGCCTACAGGAGCGAGGAGCTAAGTTCAGATTCCAGCACTCGTGTAGCACCTTGGCATGGTTCTACAGGGCTGTACCCTAGTGTAGGTGACACAGGGAAGGGAAGATGCTCAGAACTTGCTGGCCAGCCACCAAATCTAGGCAATTCATAAAGTGTATTTTCTGAAAAAAATAGGGTGGTCAGAACTGCAGAGATGGCCAATGGTCAGGGACACTTAGTATTTTCCTAGAGGATGCAAGCTCTGGAAAAGTTTTCAGAATTTTCTTCAGTTCCAAGGACCCTGCTGCCCTCTTCTGGCCTCTACAGATGTTTGCACACATATGCAACACACTCACAGAGACATAGACACATGCACACAAATAAAAACAAATCTTTAAAAAATAAGGTGGAGAGTGGTAGGAGAGGATACCTAACATCTACATCTATCATCCATACACATGTGCACATACATGTGCACACATGTGCTTGCATTCATTGCACACACACACACACACACACACACACACACACATGCATGTGCATACATGCTTCAGACAGTGACAAATAAAAAGTGAGAATCAATAAATCTTTTTGCTTTCTTCTTCAGTCTATTTGCTGGAATGTTCATTTTCAAATATACATTAATTTTGACCAGTTTTAGATTCATCCAAACATCATAAAGATAGCATAGAGCTCCCATAATGCTTCTCATTATGAACATCCAATATTATTACAGTATATTCATGACAATAAATGAACCCAATGGTTTCTATTACCGCCATTTCTGATCGTGCTTCACTTACTTTTTCCCTAGTGACATTTTTTGGTCCAGGAGCCTCTCTAGGATATGTTGAACTTAGCTATTATTTTCCCATAGGCAGCTTTTCCTGTGACAGAAGTTTCCTTGTTTCTGATGACCATGACAGCTTTTATGAGTAAGAGTCACGTATTTGGTAAAGTATTCTCCTCTTTGTTTTGAACTTTGGAAAGAAGTCTGCAGAGCTAATGCACTACTCTTATTACATATTAACACAACTGCTGTGGGCCTTGATCACCTGACTACAGTCATTTCTGTGGGGTTTCTCCACCATGAAGTTACTTGTGAGGATGAGAGAGTATACTTCACCCCCTGAGGGCAGAGGATCTACATAAATTATTTGGAATTCTTCCATACAGGTAGTTTGTCTGCTTTCCCCAATCTATCTTTCTTCTATCGTCATTTATTTGCATTAGTATGATCTTCTGGATGTCTGTTTTCTACTTTGGCTTATAATTCCCCATTACTATCTTATTTATGTTTTTATGTCAGTTATTCCAGTTTTAGCCATTGGGAACACCTTCAGTTAAGTGCATAATCCTCTGAAATACTTGCTCTTGCTAGTTATAGGTCTTCTTTAACACTGTCTTGTTCATTGACTCAAGAAACTGTTACTTGTTCACCTTGTGTATTTCTTGCCTCTTACCCCAGACTCAGAAGTAGCCCATAGTTCCTTTCCCTAGAGAACTGAATTAGAAAAAACTATCTGGGTCCCAGTGTGCTTATTATTACTGAGGTATCCTTGCATCTAGGATCTATCAGATGGCCTGTGTCCCAACCCTATTTATACACATCCCTACATTTCTGTTCATGCCTATCTGAATGCATATGAACCAGCTATGAGTCCTCTCTGACACTAATATATTACACTAAGAACCATTCTAACCTTACCTCCATGCTTAGGCATAACTTGGTTCTCTAACACTAGAAAAACTAGCTCCTATTATCTAAACTCGTTGACATCTTGTTAATTCTAAGGTACATGTAGGAAAGTATCAAAGCATTTACCTGTACCCCTGGAATGGTGTTTTTCATTCTTTATTTTTGTGTCCTTCAAACATGGGAATATGTATAAACCAAGTGCAGAACCTCACATGTACACAGTTGGTGACTCAGTGTGCAAACAGCTCGCAGGCTGCTAGGATCCCACTCCTAGAGTCACTGGTCCCTTACCCCACATTCCAGCAAGAGAAGAAAGTCAAATGAATCATTTGACTTTTTATTTCCCATGAAGCAACTGCACCAAGCCACAGTAGACTGTCAGTTTCACATGCAGTATTACAACTTCTACATTAGACTATTTCAAGTTGAGGCATAAAAGAAAGGGCCTACAAGAAGCCCTTTGCTTTGAAAGTCTAAATGATCCTCTCCCAATTCCTGCTTCCTGTATCCTCTGAACAGATAGAAAGGCAGTGTATTTGGAGATACTATTTACTGAGACCTAGACAAAGGTATTGACAAACCCTTAGCTCTTTGGCCTCTACAAGTTATTTTGTCTTCAAGATTCAGCTGACTCCTTGTCTCTAAATGATATGCACAAGGTTTTCCTCCTCAGAGGCCAGTAGCACATGCAGCAGTATCCATGAAGTTACCACCAAGTAACTGGTTCACTGAGCTCAGTCCTAAGTTCCAAGGAAACTAGAGAGCAAGGAGCCATAAGGTCAGTTTGGGAAAGCTCTGGTCCACTGTGCCAGGAAAGATTCCTAGGCAAAAAAAAAATGGTTTTTTGCAGCATCTATATTCAACAAAGGTCATTTCCAAGTGCACACCTCATAAACGAACTGTCCAAGGACATCTAATTGAAGCCACTTAGGTCTGTGGTTTTTCTGCCCAAGGCTGGGTACATGTGTATTGACCTCCCAACACTTCATGGATCATCATTAAGGCAGATAGCTAGCCTTTGAAAGCCTAAGCCACCAGTGTGGTGGCAGCAAATACTACCTATCATGCATGATCAAGAAGGTATCTTATGATTTCACAATCCCTGCCATCTCATTTTAGCCCCCTACAAACAGCTTCTTTCTAGGCACAAAAGGACTCTGAGTAGACATCGGGTGCCATCTTGAATCCTATGCACTTACCATACCCCTTAAGATTGCACAGCTTCCCTAGTCCAGTATACCACGGTGACACCAGAAGGCTGACTTCTTCTAGGATGAAGATGTGGGGCCTCTTCCCACAGAGAGGAACTATGGTCCTCCCATTCTCTGCTGCTCACTGCGTAGAATGGAACAGCTTCAAGATCTAGAAACCCATTTGTCAATTGGCGTGACCAGCAAAAGAGCCCTTCTGCTGGCCTCTTAGTTATATATCTTCCTCCTGGACCAGCTTAAGGAAGTCTTTATTGGAGTGAGTTCTGACTCCACATGTAGGCTCACCCATAAAGAATTGACCTTTGTTAATTTTCTGGAGAAACCTGATGTGACTTCATGGACTTTCATTTTTCGTTGACCTTTAACTGAGCATGTGTTGTGTTCCACATCTCTGCCTAGATGCTGGATGTTCAGAGATATCATGCTCTGGGAAATGTCTATTTGGGCGAGCAACACTAGGTATTGTAGATGGATATTGTTGACATTTTTGAGCATTTAATATGTACCAAGAACTATAACAAAAATGTAACAATACTATTTTATTAAATTCTCACTTTGAGAGTATAAAATAGATTTTTCTTGTTATAACCAATTTATAAATGAGGATTATGAGGCAGAGACTGAGAAGAAAGCTTAACTAAGAATCCATCAGAGTTCTGGATAGTGATGTCAATACAAATTAAAAGTAGGAGAAAATTATCTGTGAAAGGTCAAGGGAGCGGTAGGAATAGTCTTCAGAGTGCAACGTGAGTCTATAATCTGCAAGAGAAGAGGCAGAATGAACTAAGATCGCTCAGAAGAACCCCCATACCCCAGTGCATATCTGAGGCAAGCTCAGAAGCCAAACAGAGAGCTTCCATGCAAAGAATGCATGCAATGGGGTTCTGTGTAGAGAGAATGTCCAGCCCCAATTTCTCCCCACCCCTGTGTTGTTACCCAGTGTGCTGAGGCATTGGTTGCAAGAAGCCTATGCCAAGAAAAAACTCAGTTAATTGCTGCAAAGGACCACAAGTTTCCTGCCACGGGAACCACCCAGCTATAGGCTCCCCTGAAGCTCCTCCCTAGAGTCTCTCTCTTGCAGAGATCTGGGCTGCCCGCAGCTATGGAGGTGACTCTAAGAACCGCCAGCTCTTTCTTTGGCTCCAGAACCTATACTGTAGTCTATTGGGCTAAAAAGACACATTCACAGATGATCAGGTCTCCACATGCTTTCTTTGCAAGCAGCAAACATGTATGGAATGCAGCCTCGTGAGGGAAGGAGAAATTCTTTCCTGCCTATGCAAACTGAATGACAGATTTGAGACTGACAAAAACAGAAATTAGATTAACCCAAGGCAGTCCTTTCCTTCAAATAGACCACATTCTAGGAGGAACCAGCAACCAATTATCAGAGTAAGCACAGTGTATGGGAGGGAAGACAGTCCCAAGCCATGGGACAGGAGACTTTTCTTTTTCCAGAAAACTGTCTATCGTGCAGATGGATCAAAAGTATTTTTAAATCAGATGCAGGGAATGTGGTGGATAAATATTCCAGGATCATGTAACTTCACTTGTTTCTAGACTTATTTTAGTATTTTTATTTTATTTTTGAGAGAATAGTAACAATATATCATTTCTCAATTTCTTGTCCTTTCCCAAACTCTCCCAGAAACTCCTCCCTGTTCTCCTTCAAATTCGAGGCCTCTTTTTTTTATTAATTTTTATTGTGTGCACATGCATGTGCACATGAACATATGTGTGCATGTGTATGCTCCTGAATTGTCCAGTATGTATAATGTTGGTTGTAGGTATGATTTTACGGCTGACCATTTGGCCAGGCAACTGGTCACTGTGCTCTTTTTATGACAGTGAGAGATAACTCTTGCCTGTGGGAAACCAGGTATAACCTAGATGAAAAGCTACTCCAAATTTTTGTGACCCATTATCAGAATTCTACAGATTGTCTCACCATGTTCTGTGTTGAAGGAGTACAAAGTATTTCTCAAGTTAAAGGTGAGAGGACACAGACACTTCTTTAAAATTGGCTGAGACAGTCACTGCCCTACTTTCATTTCTCCCACTGGGACAGATACCTGACAAAGAAAAACCTAGAGACTAGAGCCGCATAATTCCTGTGTTCTAAAGATTGCCCTTATATCCACAAGTGTAGCTATCACCCTACACCAAAGAAGCTTCTTTCTATAGCAACTGGAAGCTGTTACAGAAAACCACATACAGTCATGAGACAGAGATCAATGGGGAGCTCAGACCCAACAAATACATCTTCAACACAACCTCTGTACCTAAGGCTCAGGGAACATCATGGAAAGGATGGAAGAAAGATTGTAAGAGACAGAGGACCAGAAAATCTGCCATGAGATTGTGTCTCCTAGAAATACCTGAACAATATAGCTGCCCAAGTAAAACCTAAACAGTGAAAATACCAATATCCTCAGTCAAGAGCAAGGGAGAATGAATGCATACTTGCTTGGTTACTATCAGCTATCCTTTTATTATACCATGGCATCCTGCCTAGGGAATGACACCACTCACGATGGGCTAAGCCTTCCTGTCATAATTAACAGTCAAGACAATCCCTTACAGACTACAGACATGCCCAATGCCCAATATGATGTAGAAAATTCCTCACCAAGCCTTTCTTCCCAAGTGTCTCTAAATTGTGTCAAGTTGACAATTAAAAACTAAGCAGTACATTACAAAACAAACCCATGAACTGAAGGTATTGCTGTGATGCCTATTCAAAACAGAACCTGTAACATTCATTCATATCTCATCAACCTGTAAAAATGTCCATGTTCTCCCCCCAGATACTGAGGACTTACTCCATTTTTGCACCAGCTTGACATCAAGATCTTTTCTTCTAATCTTGTCTATATGCCAAAGAGACCTCAGATATGTGGTTCAATAAAGCCCTGATACAAAGACCTGAGAATAAAAGATATTATTAACCACTACACACTCAGTTTCCTATGGCAGAATGGATACCAGGTGATGGTTATATGAAGACCTGTCTAAAATTAATGAGACAAGCTATGAATTGCAGCAACAGAATTATAGCAACTTCTTAGCTGCTTCTTTCCAGCAAGTGCAACAGTTCTGAAAATGTTTTTTTTTAAAAAAAATTGCATTTCTTCTTGTAAAATTTCACATTTTCATTCTTACCCAAAGATGATGACTCTCAGCCTGGAAAAGAGACAAGTAGACTGGAAGATGAATCCCCAGTGATGGGGCAGGCGCTGGAGTGTGGCATGTGCTCGTGATCACATGATCACAGAGCTCTATCTGTAGTAGCATCACCAACATGCTCTCCCTGGTTCACCTACTAGACATGGAGATGAGGCTGGTGTTGGCAAATGGCCGACAGAGCACCAATGTTATGTCTTCTCTGCATAGTCTGGGACACAGAAGTTTCTTTGTACTCAGGCTTTGTGTCAAGTGAGATGCACATGGGTCCAAAGCTGTCATCAACCATTTCCTCAGCCCTAGGACAGAGCAGTCCACAGAACAGAGCCAGAAACAAGTTGGGAGCAAAGCCAAGGGCTTGAGTGAACAGAGGTCTGATGATGTCATTTTAGTAAGGCCTCTCCCCTAGTTCTTGAATTTAATAATAAGCCTCTTCCTTTGCTTAAGATACTGTGGATTTATCACTTGCATCTAAAAGTATTTTCCCACAGTTGCGTCTTTCTCCCTGAGTACTTAGCTCTCAGCTGAGCTCTGGCTTCCTATGGGCCCTCACCATACTTCAAAGAGAAGGAAGAGAGTAGGGCCCATCTTGTCCTGAGGCATTCCCATGTGAAAGGGAAGCATTCCCTTTTCCTCCTGGGTCTGTTACTTCTTCCAAATTCTGGTAACAACTGGAAAATAACCAAGGCTCACCCAGTAAGTATCTCTATGCAGGATCAACCCCACCCCTCAGCTCTGCCCCAGGTTCCCCACAACAGTGAAAACTCCCCACCCTCACCCCAAGGTGTGCACACATTTCAGAGAGAAGCTTGGGATACTCTCAGAGGAGAGTTACACACTAAGTGCAGGTACACAGATGCTGCCCTGGCCACACCCCCTACTCTCCCAGGGTGCTGCTGGTCAGCAGTCAGCTCCCCTCTTACTTGGAAGCTGCTAGTATCAAAATATCAACAGGAAAACATCCTTGAATCACAGCAAAGCCCTTCTTGATTATAAAAATGAGATCAACCTTGGCCTCTAGGGCTTCTGCAAGATAAGCAGGAGTGCTTAGAAGCACTTAGCAATGCTGAGCCCGTTTACAACTTGAGGCAGACTACACATATTTTAGACCAGTACAGAAGCTAAGACTTCAGATATCAAGATCTGAGACAGGAAGATCTAAACAGGGTAATGAGGTCAAACATCAAGGATGTTGCAGAAAAAAGTGCTGAGAAGGTCTATGAGTAGCCATCACTACAAGGAACCAAAAGGGAGGTGTCTTATATACTGCCCTGTAGGATTCGTGCTTTCTACATTTTGAACCCAAAGCACCTCCCTGTGAGGCATGACTCAGAAGAAGGATGGTATTTAATATATTTCCAGTCCTTGATTATGTCATTCACTTGCATAGACACTCAAAAAAAGCTGTAGGCTGCAGCACAATGGGGGTTGACGATGGCTGTGCCACCTTCCAACATGTGGCCATGACACCAAAGCCACTACATGTTTCAGTTTCATTGGCCACGGATATTAACATAATACTTATAGTTCAACTCACAATAGTACCTAATGCTAAGGATGGTGAGTGTCACCATTAGGGCTACCAACCAACCAGCCAATGGCACGGGTCTATGTCCCATGTGTATCACAGAAAGCACTCCCTGTTCATTTGTTGTCTGAACACTTATTATGTACAAGACACTTTTCTAAAAGTAAATGCAGCAAAGATCCTAATGCTCAGAGAGTGTGTGTCCTAGTAGATGAACGACATCAGAAAATAACCATAACGTATTATTGTAGATATCAAATACTAAAATAGACTATTTTAGATACTAATGCTGAAAGCAATCAATAAATTCCTCAGGATGTTACAGGGTAATAAGCACTATATGGTTGTGAGGATAAGGGAAATCAGTGTGCTGTAGGGAACATAGTTGAGGAATTAAACAGGGTGGCTACATCAGATCTCGTTGAGAAGGGAAATGTGGAGAGGTACCAAGCAAAGGGTCAGATGAAATTGGGTAGATTCAGGGTAGCATCCTAAGTGATGTAACCCAGACCCAGAAAGATAAACATGGTATATACTCACTTACCAGTAGATATTAGCTATAAAGTATAATAATGCTACAATTCACAGACAGGCTAAGTAATAAGGAGGGCTCAAAGGTGTGGATGCATGGATCTCCCTGGGAAGAGAAAATAGGATTTCATTGGTGAAATAGGAGCAGGTAGGGATGAAAAAAGGAGGGATCAGATGGTGGAGGGTATGGAAGGAGAGGGTAATGGGAAAGATAACTGGAATTGAGAGGCATTTCTCCAGGATAAGGTAGGAACCTAGTACAATGGAAACTCCCAGAAATCTATGAAGGTGACCCTAGTGAAGACACCTAGTAATGGGAAATACTAAGCCTGAACCAGCTGTCTTCTGCAACCATAAAAGGCTTCCAGTGAGAGACTGGAACACCAACATAGTCACATAGCCTTTGCCCTACAATTTGTCCTGCCTGTAAGATGTGTTAGGGGAATGATGGTGCAGAACTTGTGGGAGTGGCCACCTAATAACTGGTCAAACTTGAGACTCACACCAAGAGCCCATGTCTTGAACTGTATGGATGGCCAGGAACCAGGGGCTGGATAGCCCAGAGAAGTAATATAGAACCAAACACAAGTGAGAAAGACATTAATGAAATGACTCCTAATGATATTCTGCTGTAATTAGAGACCAACGCCCAGAATAATCATCATTAGAGAGGCTCTGTCCAGCAACTAATGGAAACAGATGCAGAGACCGACAGCCAAACATTAGGAAAACTCAGGGAATCCCATGAAAGAAAGTGAGTTTGGACTAGAGGAGTCAGAGGGGTCAGAGACGCCATAAGAACATGGCCCACAGAATCAACTTAATAAAGGCACGTAGGGGTTCACAGAGACTGAAGCGGCAACCGCAGCCTGAATGTGTCTGACCTAGGTCCTCTGCATATGTATATAGATGTGTAGCTGTTGTTCTTGTAAAACTCCTGAAAGTGGGAACAGGGGAATGTCTCTGACTCTTTTTCTGTTTCCAGGATCTTTTCTTCCTACTGAGTTGTATTCCCCATCCTTGATATGCAGTATGTGCCTAGTTATATTGTAACTTGAGATGTCAAGTTTGGTTGAAATCCAAACTGGGAGGTCTGCTCTTTTCTGAAGGGATTCTGGAGGAGAGGAGAGGTAGTGGATGAGGGAAAGAGAGAAGAAGAGGGAGGGGAAACTGTAATATGGATGTAATATATGAGAGAAGAACAATTTATACGTTTAATTTGAAAAGAAAAAAAGAAAAGAAATGAGCTGAGGTGACACAGATACTGTGTTAAAGGCAAAAGAATAGCCTAAACAAAGTCCTTGAGGTAGGGTGTACCTGCAAGGAATAGCCAAGGGAAGTGGGGATCTTTGACAAGGACAGAATAACTAAGGGGACGTTGATAAACAGGGGCTGGAGAGAAGTAAACTGCTCCCACAAGTGCAGGTCTTTTGTGTCCAGTGCACTTCCTCTACTATTGGGTCTTACGTTCTACCAGGCCATAAAGTCCAGAGCCCAGCCATTACCCTGAAGAACAGCAGCACAGCACAGCTACTTCTTCTCTTGGTGCTCCATCAGGAGTTGCCTTGCCTCACCATGGTGTCTGCCTCTGCCTCCTTCAGGACTGACAAGCGTGAAGAATTGAATCCAACCCAGCAACATCAGCCTAGAGATCCAAGCTCCTGGGACCTCCTAATCAAGAGCTGGCACCAGTGAAGCAGGGACAAGCCAGGCTCAGGACGAGGAGTTCCCACCTCCTGCATAGTGGGGCCCACAGGCCATTCAGCCAGGACTTCCCAGGGCCAATCAGACAAAAGGCAGCCAAGGCCTGACAGCCAGAGTATTAGAGCCTCGGGAGGCATCTGAGGCAAAGCTCCCCAGCTGCTCAGCACAACTGAATCAGCCCTTCTCAGAAGGAAGGAGCATGTTACCATGCCCCAGGCATGCCAGGAGCTCCTTGGATGCACAAGTCCTCCCATGACTCCCCAACTCCTGGGACACCAGGTTAGAGTTAAATTGCTCTATTTATTGTCATCCAAGATTTTTGCTTGGCAACCCAGAGACGATTGACCCAAACCAACGGTGACAAGTGGCCACCCTCAGATAACAAACACCATGCTGGCTGCCATCTTTCAACACCCCTGCTTTCTGCATTCTCCCTTTTCTCTTGCACTCAAATGTTCTCTCCATGCCACAAGGAAAACAGCCCTGAAACATTCCCAGAAGACTAAGCTATTGGGAGATGTTTTGATGACTCACTAGATGATGTCACAGTTACCAGCTATCTCTGGACCTAAGGACTGGGCCTTATAGGGCTGACAAGCATCATGATAAGAGCAGACATGATAATTATTAGCTACGGAGACAACTGAGCACTGTTCCATAAGAGCAAAAGAAGGACTCTGAACAACAAAGAACTGAAGTGATTCAGTGGTCAAGATCCAAGTTGTTACTCAGAGTTGGTCACAAAAAAACAAGAGGAGATAAGAAAGGAAGAGACACAATATTCACACTTTGCCTTACAATGGATGAAGAACATAGGACCAAAATTTGAAAGGACTAAAATTGGAATGGTGGAAATAGCGGCACGGGTCTCTCAAAGTATGAGATATCACAGGGTGGATGGCTAAGGCATTAAAGCTCTAAAGAAGCACCCTTTTGCTCTGGAAATCTGATCTCACTACTCACTAAACACAATATCCGTGAAGAAGGATCTTTAGAACTTCAGTTGTTGGAAGCACCAAAAGTGTAGCCACTAGTAGAGAGGAGAAAACCAAAGTATACTACAGACAGAAGATTTGAAAGGAAACCAGCTATACATCTAGCCTTTGCATGAAGCTGGCCTTACCCATATCTCAAGGGTAGACTGTGTACATCTTCATCAATCTTAAACTGCTCCACACATAGGCTGGACAATTTGTGGAGGTTTATTATTGCAGTTCTTGAAGCTAGAAAGTCCAAGATCACAAGGTTTTCATCTACCAAGAGCCTTCTCAATGTACCAACTCAGGACAAAAGGCAGAAAGCCTCATGAATCTGAAAACTGGAAGTGCAAAGTCAAGGAGCTACATCTGGTAAGGTCTTGATGTATCAAAGCATGGAGAAAGTCTTCCACAGTAGGATAGTGTGTAAGACAAAAAAGAGGTACCTGAGTCCACTTTTATAGCTGTAACCATTTCCAGAGATAGCCAGTCTACCCTTGTGGTACCTACAAAGAGAAGGTAAACCTTATAGCACAGCCATGTGTAATAACAGAGGACTGTTCATGCAGAACAGCATGAAACAAATGTGTTATAATGATAATGGCTGTATCAAAACCTGCATGAGATGCATTTACCCTAATAGCCCATCGTCTCTGGCTGTTGCCAATTAGGCAAGACTCATGAATTAGACACCGTGGCTCACCCATGAGAAATTTCTAAGATGCAGAGTGCTTGCCCCTCCAATGTAGGAAGGTTTAGGTGACTTAAATTGCATCAGCAACTTTACTGGGTGACTCCAGGTTAATCATCTCTCTTTTCTGGACTGCAATTTCTGATACAGCTAGTAGAGGAAATGGGACTAGATAATTTTTAGGAGACATACCAGCTTTGGCACTTTAATATGCAGATGTTTAATTAGCTCTTTACTAAATGTGTACTTCTCATATAAATAAAACATAAAAATATTGATAATTAATTAAACCTGAAACAGTTACTGTGGTATTAAAGAAATGAACAGACAGCAAAAAATAACAAAAGAACTAATAACTGTCAAATGATATTTTGGGTCTTTAGTTCCTTTGACTCAGTTCTAAGCCCTGCTACACACATATTTGGCCACATTAAATGCTCTTCCTGGCAACACAGGCTTCACACAAGGAGCTGTGTGCCCGCTCTCTGGCCAGCTAGAGGTGCCCTGGCCTGCAGCTACCACTGCTGTGGTAAAGAGTTCCAGCTGCCAGACGCCTTCTGAGGGCTGTGCACACATCTCTAGTGTGCCTGTGTATTGTAGTGCACTCCATAACAAGGACTGGATCCCTCAATAAAACGTATCACATCAGTATGTCATTCTTGTGTACTTGGACATCATTTCTGTCCCAGAGACTCAAGTAGAAAAGGGGGTAAGTGAACGGGGTGGGGACAACCTTAATCTGGTATTTTGCTGTTCTCAGATGACCAACTTGAATTGGCTGTGGAAATGAGAGGTCCAAACACCATTGGCTGAAAACAAATGTATTATTCCCTGGATTTCAGAGCCGAGATGGATCCTAAGAGGCAGCAGAGCCTCTGATGGTTCAGTTTCCATCAGAAACAGGTTCCACTCTTGTGGAAATGTGCTGGTTTATGACTGAGTCTTTGAGTTTGTATGACCCCAGTTTGGCCATTGAGAAAGAAGCCATAATCACATTCAGCCATTCAAGGCATCAGTTTAAAGCAGTGTGTGTGTATGTGCATGTGTGCATGTGTGCATGCATGTGCATGTAAGCATGAAAGACAGAAAAAATAGACAGAAAAAGATTTCCTGAGCACTGGAGTGCCCCAGACATCTTGGCTTGGCTTTACTAATGAAGAGACCCCTGACAAGGGCTAACACAGGTCACAGCTAAGAATTTTTTCTTGCTACTAAAAATCACAAAATAAGTACATGTGGGTGTGGATGTGTTTGTGGATGTGTGTGTGTGTGTGTGCATGTGTGTTTCTTCAAAGCATTTTTCACTACTAAATGATAGTTTATTTTTCCTTAAAACTGTAAACAAAATGTATCCCTTCTAAACACACATACACTGAAATCCTACTGTGCAGTAGGAAAGAATCAACAGTATAATATATTTTAAAGGGTAACTTAGTGGGCCAGGAATAAGATGGCAGCCATCCTCAAGCCAAGAAGAAAAGCCCTGGAGTGAGCCCCTGATCTTGGACATGCAGCCTCTCCAAATCACAAGATGCACAGCTATTCTAAACCATTCAGTCAGTATTATTTGCAATGGCAGTCCTAAACCATCAACACAGCCAGGATTTATCTATCCACTGGCCACTCCAAATGTGAGCTACAGAGCATCAGAATAGAAACGGTCTTGGGTTGGAGAACCTAATACCTAATGAACACCTAGATGTGTACTGCCAGCCACTGTAAAAAGAAGAGATGAACCAGTCTGTAATGACATTGGCTGCACTTCCTCTCATGCCACTTTGCTCATACAACACTGAGGGATTTAGGTTTGGCCTCCATGAACAACCTCCACAAACACAGAGCAAATTCTCTGTAGTATTTTATCCCGTGCTTGCTAAAATAAATGGAAGTGTTGGAGATGTGGGTCCTGGCTGCCTGATTGTCTAGAGAGCACTACCTCGGTAAACTATGCATGAACCTCTAAGAATCTTCCAGAAGGAAAATTCCAGGAATAATACCTAGAGCACCAGCTCTCACTCTGTGCATCACAATCCCATTATGGGTCAACCAACCTTTCACAGGGGATACATAACCAACATTTCATATACTTACATTATGACTCATAATAGTAGTAAAATCACAATTATGGAATAGCAACAAAAATAATTTTATGGTTGAGGGTCACCACACATAGGAAACTATATTAAAGAGGTGCTGCATAGGAGGCTTGAGAAGCTCTTATATCGTAGGACCATGTAATAGACGATAAATACAAACTACAACAAGGGGAAGAGTTTCCATGGAGAGAACCTCCAAGTCTCTTGCTGAGAGCCAAGCTGCTCTAAAAACAATGGTAAGTCTTTGTTCAATATCCATTCATCACTGTGACATTCACTAGGATATTTCTTGAATGAAATCCATGATGTGATAGGGCACTGACAAGGGAGATTCAGCTAATCAGAGGCAGTTCTGGAGAGCCTTGAACCTGAGCTAACCATTGAAGCCCAGAGAGCCACTGTAGCAAGAGACAGCTTCACAATCAGGTTTCATTGCAGGATTCCATTATGCAGTGTGTCTCTTCCCCACTGACAGGTTGCTCAGAATTTTAATCCACAGCATTGAATCTTCACAATGCCCACCTAGGGGAAAGGAGGCAAAAGCAAAAGACAGTCTTTCCAGTTCCAGAGTGTATGTACTGAGGGAGAAGATGGAGCTCCTTGGGAAGTCAAGCTCATTTGACTTTTGGGAAAAACATTAAAGGCATTTAAAACATTATTAAAGGCATTAAAACAGTATTGGGTTATTTTAAATTCTTCACAATTTTCCAGCACCCCTTGATGCTGAGGGGCAGCATTTATGAATGAGTATGGGAAGTTCTCCAAACATACCTTCTGGTAGTGAGACCAAGACGTCAAGAATGGAGTCCTCCCGGTGATTTAACTGCAGCACCCCATTATAGTCAGCTGCCTGCACTTGAGGTGCCTGAACTTGACCTGTCTGGCAAAGGTCAGACCCCTGAGCTAATAGTTTATCTCACTTTGCCAACTGCTGAGCAAATCTGCATTTATACCTCTCCTGCATCCAAACTTCATCTTCCATCTCCACAACTTGGTCTATTAGTTTCCCCACGACACTGACGGAGTATCTGACATAATTTAAAGGGGGAAAGACATAACTTGGTTCATGGCTTCAAAGCATCAATCATTGTTGCTTGTCTTTGTATACTTGGGCCAAGCACTGTGGCCCAAGCACGTGTGTAGAAGAGGTTCTTCAGTGGATGGTAGCCAAGAAGCATAGTGAAAAAAGACTAGGAACCAGGGATAACTTTCAAGACCTATGCCCTGGGACAGACCTTCCCTAGCTAGCTCCTACCTCCTAAAGTTCTTACAACCTTCCAGCAACTCATCACCAGTGAGGGATCAGACCTTTCCCAAATGCCTCTGCAAGGTCCACTTCCCACTCAAACTATAACAGGATATGCAAAGTGTGACCCAAATGAAGAATGAGAGTGAAGCAAACACTATAGCTATTTTTCTTTCAAGCGCTACTAGTTCATCCTGAAGAAAAGGAGTATTGAAACCTTTGTAGAGTTGTCAAAATTTGTTGTCTCGGAAATGAACAAGAGTTGGTTTTGTAAAGATATTGTTCACCCTTGTTCTGACATATTAAAAGTATGCCTGAGGTTTTCTCATGTGGTTAAAGAACAGCAATAGGGTTAGCAATATACTGGTCCAGAGCCTCCCTAAAGCATGAAGGGCTATACTCGCCTAAAGGAACGTTACCTTCACATGGAATACCAGGAAATAAGTAATACGCAAAGAATGGATTACAGTACTTCTAGTACATGTGGCCTTGGCCACAAGAATGTCAAGATGTCTAAGACTGATTTCCTCTATGAAAATAGAATCTTCTACTTGAAGTCTGCCTATAACTAGAATGGTAAAACCTGGGCCAAGGGGTTTAAACTCCTGCCAGTCCTTTAGGGATAGAAGTTAGATGTTCATGATCAAAAGTTAAGAACTTAAAGAATGTGCTGTGAGAGCCACAGCTTGCTGAATTCTCTGTGCAGTCTTTTCTTTGTCTCCCTTGAGGATCTCTTACTTTTGTTTGAAATGTTTAACCTGTTTCAGCTACTCAAAAAAAAAAGTCTTAGTAAAATCAGGTGCTGTAATTTGGCTAGAGGGTGCCTCCCATTCAAGGGGAGAGAGAGAGAGAGAGAGAGAGAGAGAGAGAGAGAGAGAGAGAGAGAGAGAGAGAGAGAGAGAGAGAGTCTGGAGACATTAGGAGTCAAGCTCTGTCTGATCAAAATGGATTATTACTGTGCCATAGGTCTTTCAGCCTATCCTCTCCTTCATCCCTGGTCCTTTCTTCCTTCTCTTGGGTTACCTCCTGTCCACAGTGAGGTAAGGATGCTCCTCCACCCCACCCTCTTGTTACCATGGTGTTCTTCCCAAGCACAGAGACACAAATCTATGCATGAAGACTCTAAAGTAGCAACTCTCAACCTTCCTAATGCTGCAACCCTTTAATACAGTTCTTCAAGTTGTGGTGACTCCCTGTGACCCACCCCCCCCACCATAAAATGGTTTTCGTTGCTATTTCACAACAGTAATTTTGATACTGTTATGAATTGTAACATAAATATCTGTGGTTTCTGATGGTCTTAGGTGATCCCTGTGAAAAAGTCATTCAACCCCCAAAGGGATCACGACCCACAGGTTGAAACCCACTATTCTGAAGCACGAGCCAAGGAATCCCTTCTTACCCTAAGTTGTTTATGTGAGGTAATTTGGTCTCAGAAACACAAAGAAACTGACACACTCATGTGCCTATTCAATGTCCAAAGCACTCAGGAGAAAAACCAACCAGCCCATAGCCCAGGAACTATGCACAGCTGAGAAGAGCTTTGAATGAGGCCCAACAAAAACCTAAATTTACTTTTTTAAAAAAATCCTATATTTACTTTAAAAACTCTGAGGGCTTGTTTGTTTGTAACTCAATTGCATGGTTCTTGCTGGAAAGAAATGAAACACTGATAAAATCGTCTGAACAAGGTTCTGAGAACAGGTAGTTTTATGGGTGAGTTTGTCTGGGTGGCTCTAAAGCAGAGAAAGACATGGAAAGTTTTACAATTCCTCTGTAATGCTGACATAATCTTACGATAAAATGTGGCAAAGATAACACACCACTGCAAAAATACATGCAAAATACCTAGTGATGTGCGTGTGTGTGTGTGTGTGTGTGTGTGTGTGTGTGTGTGTGTATGTGTTTGTATGTGTGTGTGTGTGTGTGTGTGTGTGAGAGAGAGAGAGAGAGAGAGAGAGAGAGAGATGTCTAAGTGTGAGTCTGTGTATGTGTCTGTATGTGTATCTGTGTGGTGTCTGAGTGTCTGTGTGTCTGTATGTCTGTTTGTGTGTATATGTATATGGTTCTGTACGTGCGCATATCTGTGTATATGCCTGTATCTCTGTGATGTCTGTGTGTGCCTGTGTATGTCTGTGTGTCTGTGTGTTCACATACAGAGAAGCCAGCCTTGATTAAAGCACATTCAGGAGATTAAAAGGAAAAATTACATGTTAAATGCTGTACTTATTTATCCCCAGAGTTGCTACAACAACTATGGATTATTCGGTAGTCTACATCAATATACCAACCAGAAAAGAAATCCTTAAATGTCATATAAATGGAGTCTAACAATATTTTAATATAACAACTTTGTGGAAGACAGGATCTGACACCTGTAACCAATGTGCCAGTGGTGGTGAAGCTAGAGGCCCATGTGTACTCAGGTAGAAGCAAGGCTGCCTGGTAAGACTTCTGCCACTGTCCCAGACAGAGCACTAGTTCTTGTCAGTCACATGAAGTAAAAATACTATATCTAGTTTCTATGTTTATTGAGGGTTGGTGATTGTGTATCTGGAGTTGGGGTGGCATGTTCATGCCATGCACACTTGCAGAGGTTAAAGGTCAGCTCTGTGCTGTCAATTCTCCGGCTCCACTTTTAACAAGTATTTACTTTGTGCATATGAAAACTTCACTCACATGCATGCATGTGTATTACATGTATTCCCACGGAGGTTAAAAGAAGGTCTGAGATCCCTTGGAACTGGAACTGCTCTACTGGCGCGGAGACCTGAAACCAGGTCTTCTGCAAAACCATTCTCAACTGTGGAATCATCCTTCCAGCTCCCCACTTTCACAATTACATGGGTCCCAGGTATCAAACCCAGGCTCTCAGGTTCGTGTAGCAAATGCCTTTACCCACTGAGCCAGCTCCCAGGCCTAAATATTTATTTATTTATATTTATCTACTTACCTATTTTGGTTTTTAAATACATGGTTTCTCAGTATAGCCCTGACTGTCCTGGAATTCGTTCTGTAGATTAAGCTAGCCTCAAACTTGGAGGTTTGTCTGCCTCTGCTTCCCCAGGTGCTGGGATTAAAAGCATGTACCACCACACCCAGCTTCCAAAACATGATATTTATAAAGGCCGAAGATAAAATATCATTATGGTAAATGATACAAACAAACTCTAAGAGAAAAATTAGCAGAACTAAGAGTAAGAGTTTAATGTTTACTGGTTAGAAATAGAATGGGAAAACATTCCATTTAAGTTAGTAGAAAAAATGATAATTTTTTAAAGCCTAAAAATATGTTAGAAGAAAACACTGCAAAGTGTACTAACATCCTTTGAAACTTTCTGTAAGGCATAAAACCAAAGCTACACAAATATCATATGTCCCCCTTGGGAAAATTGAATTTTTTTTTCAAATTCTCCCCCACTGCCGGCCCCCCTTTTTGTTACAAAACAGGTATTCATTACAGGAGAGCGAGAACAGGATTGTCAGGATGGGTTCTAGCAGGTCCTATACTGCCTTTGAATAGAGGCGTTTGAGACTGGAGGTGACAGTGTCTCCACCCAGCCATGACCATATGTGGTGGACTAACAGCCAGAGAAAGTGGACACAGGCTTAGGAAAACCATACAATGTGAGAATATTTGAAATCGGTTTTGGAAGTTGTAAGGGATAAGTTCTCTTGGTCCAGAATTGTTCCAAACTCCACAAATCGTCCATTAAGGCAGAAGATAAATAAATAAAGTATCAGAACCAACCACAGGGAAAGCATTTCAAGGAGTGTCCCAGTTATTGTCAAACCCTTCCCAAAACCCTGTGACACCAGTGACATCTGACAGGACATAAAGTCACATGACAAAAATGGAGCCATGCTATGAATTGTTACACAAGTCACTTGAATAACACATCCAGACCCAAATATGACTCTTAAAAAAAAAAAAAAAAGAAGACAAGAAAAGTAGAGAGTTCATTATCAATGGTGCGGGTAAGTACTTCACTATGAGAGCGTGGAGAAATTCTTAACTGAGCATTATGGGAAATAATCTGAAGTGAATAAAGAATATGCCTGAAACTAAATGTTAAAACACTAATTAGAAGCGGGGCAGTGATGGCGCACGCCTTTAATCCCAGAACTTGGGAGGCAGAGACAGGTGGTTTCTGAGTTCGAGGTCAGTCTGGTCTACAGAGTGAGTTTCAGGACATCCAGGGCTACACAGAGAAACCCTGTCTCAGAAAACAAAAACAAAAACAAAAACAAAAAAGACCCCACTACATCAGATAGAGGGCTAATATCCAATATATAAAAAGAACTCAAGAAGTTAGACCCCAGAAAACCAAATAACCCTATTAAAATGGGGTACAGAGTTAAACAAAGAATTCTCACCTGAAGAACTTTGGATGGTGGAGAAACATCTTAAAAAATGCTCAAGTTCATTAGTCATCAGGGAAATGCAAATCAAAACAACCCTGAGATTTCACCCTACACCAGTCAGAATGGCTAAGATTAAAAACTCAGGAGACAGCAGGTGTTGGCCAGGATGTGGAGAAAGAGGAACACTCCTCCACTGCTGGTGGGGTTGCAAATTGGTACAACCACTCTGGAAATCAGTCTGGCGGTTCCTCCGAAAACTGGGCACCTCACTTCCAGAAGATTCTGCTATACCACTCCTGGGCATATACCCAGAGGATTCCCCAGCATGTAATAAGGATATATGATCCACGATGTTCATAGCAGCCCTATTTATAATTGCCAGAACCTGGAAAGAACCCAGGTATCCCTCAACAGAAGAATGGATGCAAAAAATGTGGTATATCTACACAATAGAGTACTATTCAGCCATTAGCAACAATGAATTCATGAAATTCTTAGGCAAATGGATGGAGCTGGAGAACATCATACTAAGTGAGGTAACCCAGTCTCAAAAGATCAATCATGGTATGCACTCACTAATAAGTGGATATTAGCCTGGAAAACTGGAATACCCAAAACATAATCCACACATCAAATGAGGTACAAGAAGAATGGAGGCGTGGCCCCTAGTTCTGGACAGACTCAGTGTAGCAGTATAGGGCAAAACCAGAACAGGGAAGTGGGAAAGGGTGGGTGGGGGAACAGGGGGAGGGAAGGGGGCTTATGTGACTTTCGGGGAGTAGGGGGCCAGAAAAGGGGAAATCATTTGAAATGTAAATAAAAAAATATATCAATTAAAAAAAACACTAATTAGAAGTTAGACAGTATAGGTCGGTAGTACAGTACTTACATTTCAGGTTCAGTTCAATAAAAGATGAAAAACAAACCAAAAAAACTATTTAGAAGACAATGTTTAAAAAACAAAGAAGATAGTTAAAACCATTTGGGCTCCAAGAAAGCAAAATGTTTTTCCTGTTGCTTATTGCTATACAGCTTATGAAAAGAACAGTACCTGTTATACAGCAATACATTCATTGAAGGTATGAATGAATGAATGAATGAATGAATTTATGAATGAATTTTTTTCCATTGTAAATTAAATGACTGCATCCTTTGTCACATTTTCAGCCAAAGTTTTCTTTTTCTTTAGTGTAAAAGTTTTAAACTTCATTTCCTATTAAGAATAATAATATTATTTAGTACAGATGATTTATCAAATTTATCTTTTGCCTTGGATTATTTACATATTAAAGAAAGCTATGACCCAAGACCCGCCAAGTCATTCAGCTCTTTTATAGCATCTTACAGCCACTGTTAGCTACAGAAAGCCCTTTGTGATTCCAGGGAGCAGAAGGAAGCTGTCACAATTGCAAGACTGGCCCATCTTCTCCCAAGTGGCCCACTTCACAGACATCTGGCGGAGAGTTCCAATCCCAAGGAGACTCTTCAGTCCCCAAAGTTCCTTTTGGACCTCGCTCTTTTGCATAATTACTAGGTGAGATCATGTGTTTAGGATACCATCGACCATCACCATGGAGATGATGAGATGTTAAAGCACTGGCAAGAAGACTCCCATGCAGGACAAAGCCAAGGAGGAAAATGAAGAGATGAGGCATGAGGACCCAAAACACTTCTTCAGGAATCCATGAAGTCATCTTTGTACATACAGTGTCCCAGGTGTCCAATCTTTTCGAAAGCATAAAATTTCCATCCAGCCAGTAATGTGGTTACACCAACCACAAGAGAGAAGTTCCTGGTCCTCCTGTCCTCCTCACCGCCCCCTTGCCTGACCTTGAACTTTCAGATGTCCTTGGCGGATTCTCAATTCTGCTGTCCTGTTTCCTTTAACAGTATATGTCCCTGCTTCTGCTCACAGCACATCGTCCTTGTCCTCTCTGACCTCTATAGATTCTAATCTTCTGAACCCCCACCCCCACCTCCTGAATAACCTCTCCAAGACAAGAATCAGATGGCCTTGTGCATGCTGTAAAACTAATTCTGCCATTAACTACCTCTATGGAGCAGATACATTTTTTTCTTAAGACCTGGCCTTTCTTTCTGTTTTCATCTAGCCTCTTCCCATGTTTTCCTTTATCATATTCTGCTCTAACTACATCCTACCAAGAATTTGAAAACCCTCCTTTTCCTTCTAAAATATCATACAGATTCCAAAGAATGAAGCTGGGATTCAAACTGAAATCAAATCCAAATTCAACTGCCAACGTGGTGGCTCTTCTAGAGTAACTGACCTACCAGCCCCATTTTTCCATAATTGTCTCATGGTCAGCACCAAGACATCCACATCCCAGCGAACCTCTCTGTCAAAACAAAACCTCAACACCACCACCCCTTCCTGCTGCTACCTTGTCTGCTGATGCCAACTATTCCTTAACATAGCTCCTTCTTTGCCTATCCCAGGATGCCTTCTAAGACCACCCTGTAGTCAAAAAAGTGAATTTCCCCTGTCCTGCTACCTGCCTGGTCCTACCTTCATCATAACAAATAACCTCCCTCATGAAAGAACCATTTCATTATCAATCCCGCTTGCTAGAAGACAAGTCTCTTCATGTTGACAGCAAGGCACATCTCACTGTGGCCTCGATGCCACATAAGAAGTAGGGTCTCATTAGTATTTTCACTGAGTCAGCTAGTCTAATAAGAACTGCTCTGTTGGTCACCTGGAGACCCTGCTGTCTTCACCTCACTGTGTGTTCCCAGGAGTAACTTTGCAGTCAGTAAACTCAGGAGTGGGTCATCTTCTGAGTCTCCCAAGCAGTAAGTATAACCCAACACACAACTCCATTCGGCAGTCATAGGCCTCACTGGTGCTTGAGTTACAAACCTAACCCTTCTGCTAAAGACGCTTACGCCCTTAGATCTCTCTCAGCACCTTAAAATAAAAATCTGCAAGGATGTTAGCTTGTGAGAACCACTTACAAAGATGTTCCTTGGGTAGAGGAGATGTGCAAATCCTTCACCTCCCAGTGGATTCCATTCTAAGGCAGAAAAATGAAGAACTAGGAGGGAACAAGGCTTTCAGCCACACCTACACAAAACCTGATGGAGCCTAATTGTCCTAAGAGAGGAGCCAATGCCTATCCGGAGAGAAAGAAAATGACAGTGACTTCATTTATTTTAGGATGCACTGTTTCTGTGGATGCTAAGGAAGAGACCGAAAGGGAGCAAATTCCATTGTTAAGTGAAAGAAAAGAGTTCAGATTCAGGCTGGTTCTGATTTATCCAGATGAGCTTCACTGCTCTGACAAGTAATTGTTGGAATTAAAGCCAGCTGATAGGTGTCAAAACACCAGCATCAGTGTCCACTGGCCTCACGTGAGGTACAGATATTTGATCCCACTACCACCTTCTCTGTCCTGACTCTGCTTCATGATGAAAACAATGTGTTCTGCCCTCCCACACCCACACCCACCCCTGCTTTGCCCTGAATGTGACACTCTGCAAGCATTAGCAAATAATTAATTTTAGCTGTTGAGAGAAATGCAGATGTAAAGAAGTCAAGAATGAGCAGGGTGGGGGGCAAAGAAAGAGCAAAAACCTGTACCCATAAAACCAGGGCCTGTGGTTCGATTCAATTCAATGTGTTCTTAGTCTTATTAATGGGACAAAATACCTAATACAAGGAATGAAGGTTTATTTGGACTCACCATTTCCCAGAAGTCAGCCCATGTTTTACTGGATCATGAAAGGGCAGACCGTCCGGTGAGAAAGGAATGTGCTGTGAGGAGCAAAGATGCTCACAGTGTGACAACATAGAAAGAGTCAGAGATGAAGATGCAGAAACAGACTATAGCCTCTGGGATATTCCCTCACTGGTCCACTTCCTCTAACTAGGACTCATCTCCCTATAATGGCATCAGATTACTAATCCATCAGTGATTAATCCACTGAGGAAGTCATAGTCATTGTGATCTGATTACTTCCCAAAGCCCACCAACTGACAACCAGGCTATATTTAATAAGTGGGCCTTTGATTGTCATTTCAGGTTCACACAGCCAGTGGACAGCCAGAGAGTTCTATCCATAGATAGAACAGTCATTTCTACACGATAGCCCTCAGTGCACAAGTACACTTGCAAGTGCTCATTTGCTCACACTGACGTCTGCACCCAACATGATGGATAGGAAGTTTCCCTGTGAAACAGTGAATATGAGAGCTAGGAAAGCTGAGCACCCTACCAGGTGAGGCCACACTCAGACCCAGTCTGTCCCCTACAACCAATTGGATTGTACTTCCTCAACAAACTCCCTACTGGCAATTACAAGTACCAGGCACAGCTCTGATATTCTCTCATTTTATTATCTTAATGGTCCCTTGGCTCTCTTCTTTGCTTTACAAGATCTACATCAACGCATGCATGGCCAAACACCCTACACAGTGTCTTTGTGACCATTGAGCATTAACTAATTTGCCACAAAGGCCCCTTATGATGTCAGATGGCTCAGAGGGACTACATTCTTTCTCATTGCACTTCTATGATTCATCCTATCACTCTGAATAAACATTATGCATGCCTACAATGTAGTAGGTATGGATAAAGGATCACAGGGAACAGAAACACCCATGCCCCTAGACTGAGACTGGTTCCTGCCCATGTGTCTCCTGAAACCCAGTAACCAGGCCACCAAGGTGGAACTTCCCAAGAGGAATACATGGGAAGATACACTTTGTGTGGACAGTCTAAAAGGGAAGAAAGGAATTCAAAAGAAAACAGGGGTCAAGAATTTTATTTAGTGCCCTGGTTGGTAGGAGATATAAGTCCCTAGTAGCCAAGAAAGTGGCTTGAGAATTTGTCATCACAAATCTTGTTCACACCACAGATGTAAACATCCATCTGACTAGATCACTTACTCTGTGTGTGTGTGCCTCTCTGTTTCTCTCTGTGTGTTTCTCTCTCTCTCTCTCTCTCTCTCTCTCTCTCTCTCTCTCTCTCTCTCTTTCTCTCTCCTTTAGGAGAGTTTAAATTGAACAAGATAAGGACAATAAGGACAAGCCAATGTTATATTTTGCATAACAACTAAGCAAGGAAACTTTCACTGGGAGGTATGCTTTCTACTTGCAAAGGACCACATTCTCTTACTTACATTCTCTGCTGATCCTTCTCATTTTTACTTACTTTCTCCTCAAAATTATCATCCTAAGTCAGTCATTGGAACGATGATGCCAGCTGCTGCCACCAGCCTGTAGAGTCCTCGGTCAGGACCCGGATCAGCATGGGAACAGCACTGAGAAAGCAACCCTTTCTCTCAGCTTCTCTGCTCCAAAGCCATACAAATTTGCCTCACTCCAGGATGGCCATCTGCTTAGGCAGACTGATGGGATCTAGAAGATCACAGCACTTGCAAGCACTTGTCCTTCCATAGATAGCTGTCCTTACCAGGGAAGCCAGGCTGAGGGACAGTACCTTTAATAAAGACTCTCATCTGTCCTGTTTCTGAGATTGAAGGAATTTTTTTCTCCCTAAGATTGCTCTCATTCATTTGTAGTTTCTCCAGGACCTGGAAATGCAGGTATAACAGTTATTACCTGCAGCCAAGACCTAAGAGAATAGAACACAAACAGTTCTCCAAGCCCTCCTGATTTGTGGAGCTCACGTTAAAAGAAGAAAACACAAAAACACCATCTCTTTGCACTAGTCGTAAAAGAAACAATCATGTCTTCCATTCCCATGGGACACCTGCAAGGGTGAGTGATTGCCTGAGACCACCATGGGAGAGATAGGACCATTTTGTTGGTCTCATGATGCTACTGGGTTCATTTCTCTGGATCTTCTTTGGGAGAACCAAGGAGGAATAGGCATCATGTTTCATCCAGAGGCTGCCAGCTCAGAGTGGCTAACCAGATAAGCTGGTCTCAAGGTGGAAGCTAGAACAGCTTATAATGGAGCTGTAGAATCCTGTGGTGACCACAGTACATAGAATGGTATCTGACATTGTGTACATAATGTATACAAGGCCCAGCTAAGATGATATGAGAAAAAAAAAAGACTGCCAAAGAAAATGGTCCTCATATGTTCACAGGGAGTGACACTGTTAGGAAGTATGGCCTTATTGGAGTAGGTGTGGCCTAGCTAGAGGAAGTGTACCAGACTGGGTTGAGGTCTGAGAAGCTCAAGCCAGGCATAGTGGCTCACAATCTCTTCCTGCTGCCTTCAGATCCAGATGTAGAACTCTCAGCTACCTCTCCAGCACCATATACGCCATGCTTCCCACAATGCATACCAGGTCCAGTTAAATGTTTTCCTTTATGAGAGTTGCCATGGCCATGGTGTTTCTTCACAGCGATAGAAACCCTAAATAAGACAGAAAAGTTTTAATAGTTTCTCGAGAACCTAGTGTCATCTTTCCTAAACTTCATACATCTACGTGAAATGTCACCATCTTCATCATAAGCCTTTGAGATATTTTTAATGGAACCACAAGGTTGGAGAGGTTGCACAGTGCTTAAGAGCATTTACTTCTCTTACTGAGGACCAGGACTCTGTTCCTAGCACTTCTATGGCAACTCATAACCATCTGTAAAGCCAGTTCCAGGAGATCCGATGCTTTCTTCTTGCCTCCATGGATATTATATTACACAATGCACTTAAAGACATGCAGGCAAATATTCATACACATAAAATAAAAGTAAGTAAATCTTTAAGGAACATAGAGCAAAAAGATAACAACACTATCACAGGTCGGCAGTTGGAAACACGATTTGCAACTTGTCAGCCCCAAGATGTTGGCGTAAAATAGATGCTGCCCAAATCCCTGACATAATTAATGGCATTCTGTAATGCCTACAGACAGGAGCTTAGCATAACTGTCCTCTGAGAGGTCCCACCCAGAAGCTGACTGAAACTTATAGAGAGACCCACAGTCAAACACAGAATGAAGCTCAGGAACTCTTATGGAAGAGTTGAGAGAAGAATTGAGGGACCAGAAGGGGATAGGAACTCCACAGGAAGACCAGCAGGGTCAACTAACTTGGTCCCTTGGGGGATCTCAGAGACTGAGACACCAAAGAACATACATGGGATGAACCCCACTCCCCACATATATGTAGCAGATGTTCAGTTTAGTCTTCATGTGGATTCCCCAATGACTAGAGCAGGGGGATAACCCTAAAGCTATTGCCTGCCTGTGGGATGTTCCCCTAACTGGGTTGACTTCTCTGGCCTCAGTGGGAATGATGCACCTAAGCTTGCAGAGACTTGATGTGCCAGTGTATGGGGGTAAGGATAGGGCTCCACCCTATCAGAGGAGAAAGGGAGGGGAGGATGGGGGGATGGTGGAAAGACTGCTTGAAGGGGAACAAGGGACAACAATCAGGATATAAAGTGGAAAAGATGATAAAATATAAAAATACAAATAAAATTTATTTAGATAAAAATAAAAAGAGAGTCAAGAAGAAAAAATAGATATTGCTGATAAATGATTATATGTCAAGTACCTCTATGCTACAGTTCTTAGCAAATAAATTCTTATTTCTGTTTAAGAGACTTGGAAACTTGTCTCCACTGGAGCAAGAAGACAGTGACTACAGTGGAAATTCCACAGAACAGATGGACAAGTTGTACCATGTCAGTGTTGGATGTCTTCTGATACTGCTTTTCTGCAAACGGAATGAACAGCAACAATGCTATACTAGATATGACCAGTCCTAGTCCCATAAAGTCCTTGTAAACCATGGGAATGGACACAAGGAAAGTTCCATGTGAGGATGGAGGCAGAAAGGAGGGTGCTCTCAGAGTTAAGAGATGATAAACAAAGAGCAGATAACAGGGACAATCCCAATGTGGCTGCTCCCTCACTGCCATGAGAAGACAGCACTTCTACCACACACACCCTGGCCCTGTGCTTTGAGTTCAGATTTCAATTGTTCAGGACAATCAGTTTGGATTGGTTGGTTAAAGCAGCCCCACAACAACAATATACAGTTTTGTCTATGGATATTCTCAGCTCTATTCTTCCTCCTCCTCCTCCTCTTCCTCCTCCTCCTCCTCTCCTTCTCCTTCTCCTTCTCCTTCTCCTTCTCCTTCTCCTCCTTCTCCTTCTCCTTCTCCTTCTCCTTCTCCTTCTCCTTCTCCTTCTCCTTCTCCTTCTCCTTCTCCTTTTCCTTTTTCTTCTCCTCCTCCTCCTGGATGGCAAATTCTCCTCTGGTTCCTTGACCAAATCTGCAATCTCAAGAGTTCTATATACAGAAGTCTCCTGATATTAGCAACCCCTCCTTCATTTTCTTCTCATCTCCCTAGATAATTCCAAACTACCTGTTTGGGGTTTTACTGACCATGTATCTGCCAAAATAGATACACCAATTTTCACCTGTCTCTTCTAGACTCAGAAACCCAGCTTCTTACTCGGTATCTTCGGGCAAATACTCATCAGACATTGCAACCTTTCTGCCTGAAGAAATTTAGCCATAAGAGAGATTCTCCAGAAGAAAAAACATCTCTCGGGCCAGGTAAAAGGACAAATAGGAGCTGCATCCAAAGAGAGAGGACTCTGTACCCTTGCACTTGGTCCAAGAGGATTAAGTCCCATTTCAGGGAAGAAGACCAGTGATGGCCCCTCAGTGCATTTCCATTCTGGGCAATCAGAACCAGTGACAGCAGTCTTCCATTACCTATATAGAGTACACCTTCAAAACCCCCATTGGACAATCCCATGTGTACTTTTTTGTGTCAACTTGACACAAGCTGGAGTTATCGCAGAGAAAAGAGCTTCAGGTGAGGAAATGCCTCTATGAGATCCAACCACAAGGCATTTTCTCAATTAGTGATCAAAGGTGTGAGGGCCCATTGTGGGTGGTGCCATCCCTGGGCTGGCAGTCTTGGGTTCTATAAGAAAGCAAGCTGAGCAAGGCAGGAGAAGCAAGCCAGTAAGTAACATCCCTTCCTGGTCTCTGCATCAGCTCCTGCTTCCTGACCTGCTTGAGTTCCAGTCCTGACTTCCCTTGGTGATGAACAACAGTGGAAGTGTAAGCTGAATAAACCCTTTCTTCCCCTACTTGCTTCTTGGTCATGATATTTGTGCAGGAATAGAAACCCTGACTAAGACACCATGTATAGTATGTTCCTTCTTGAATCTGCATGCCTATGATTAGTTTATGAACCATTCACCATAAGAAACTAATAACAATAGTAGGAGAGTACAATTATAACAATATATTAATGCTATAATAAAATGCTGAATCACTATTCATTAAGTAAAATGAAGATGACATAAATGCAAGCATTGTAAACCAATGCCAGTCAATCTGATAATGGCTGTGTGATTATGAGCAAAAAATATATATCATGGACACACTGGACAGAGGCACTGGTTTGTGTCCTGGGCAGGGCTTCATACATCAAAGCAAGATTTTATCATCCTACTCAGAAGGACATATAATTTAAAATATGAATGGCTTGTTGTTAGAATGTTCCGTGGAATGGACCACAGGTAACTGCAAGCATGGAAAGGAACTAGAGGGATGACAGAGAGCCCTTCAGAATCATTAACACACAAGCCAAATTCTCCTTACAAAGGACAGAAGCCCTCACTTTTATGCCCCCGAACAAGTGAACCACTGTCACTTGAACCACTGTCACTTCCTCCATTCAAGGAAGGTGAATGACACAATGTTACTACAGTCATGCTTATCCATCATTTCCTGCTCATGTTTTCCAAAAGACATCAGTGAACAGAATGCAAACTTTCCCCCACAGGATCAGAAGCGACTTACTGTGCTGTTTTTCTAATGTGCAGACAATGACAGTAAGCAATATTCAGTAACCCCAAACCAACTTGTTCAAGCACTTTGAAACCCCAAACTTTAAATTAAATTATGAAATTAATTAATTACAACTCTTTTTATTTCATGTAACTAAGATTCTCTCCATCCTCCATAACCCTCCCTCACTATATGGCTAGCAATTCTCAGACCCTCCTAAAGTTCTAGCCAAAGTACATACTCATCCATGATTCTGATGGACTATTTCAGGCAGTTCCAGTGAGGTTTACTCTAAGGTCTCTTGGCATTTCAGAGTCCATTCCTCTCAGAATGCATTCATCTCAGAGTATGACACCATCTGGGACACAGTGTGGCCTCTGGGTTGGATACTTGCCATGCTGTCACAGAAGGACATGTCATGAGAGCAGAGTCACCAAAGATCCAGTGACTCTCTGATGACTTGTCTGCTGGGGAGCTGTCTGGGAGAACATAATGATATCAACATAGATGCTAAGAACATAGTCCTGAATCCCCAGGAGTTTGGCCTTGAATGCTCTACCCAAGCTCAGCTCAAGGTCACCTGTGAGCTTCTCTGGAGCAGACACCTGAGTCAAGGTGCAACCTGGAGCTGGACACAGCAAGTGTCCATCCCTACAAAAGGCCCCAAAAGATTCTTTGGCAAAAGAAAACTCCTGAAGTCTAACTTGGGTTCTCAGTACCAATGATATCTTCCTATGCCTCTCTGGTTCCCTCTCTAGTTTCTATGTCTGTGTAGAATGTCTTTTTCAGAGGACAAACACAAGGAACCACATCCTGAAGCACAGTCAGAAAAGCTAGATGTGATATCACACAGAAAACAAAGATCAGTACTGCACAGGACAGTAGGCCTTCCCATGCCAAAGTCCCTGCCCTTCCCCAGCCTTGGACTTGGTCTCTCATAAAAAACCCTTAAGTCCAGGTCTCTGACTAGGGCCCTTTTTCCTTCTCAGCCACAGTGTTCTCCAGCTAAGAGAGCTTGCTGTGACTTCTCCCCAGCAGGCCACCGTGTGTACTGGTAGGGCAATAAGCACCTAATCTAAAAAATGCCTAGGAGCCCTCTGGCTGGGGCCCACTTGAGGTCTGCTTAGAATGGGCTTGTGAGGAAATCTTGGCACCTCAGACTATTCGGCACACTAGGGATACAGGAATCAGGGCCAGATGGATGAAATTACGCTTGAAATGTGAGCAAGATTGCAGCGTAGGCCAGAAGAGGGGGCACAAGTATTTGGGGGTGAAAATGTGTGGGCTGTGTGGTGCTGGAGCCCTGCCATGGGGGAGAAACTCTTGAATGTGGTGACAAAGCTCCTACCTTGGCCAGCTTTGCATAGTTAGCCCCGAGCTTTGAGTGGGACAGGCAGGGGTGCTAGTTAGTGCAGATGGGGCAGTGCTGGCTGTGACGGACAGACGGACATATCTCGAAGTCTCTGCCAGCCAGGCCCTAGCCTCCACCCTGCCTCTACCCGTGGTTCAGCTCATAAATTCCTTAAAACTTTATATTAAGGAAACTTCCCAATTCCTCTAAAGGTCTGCCTAAGATAGGTCTTGTTCCTACTAACAATACTGGAATTTGAGGTTAGAGTTTAGTTCCTGCATTACAGAGAGAAAGGGAATAATTTTCCAATGTAAACAAGGAAACATGATATGGAGTGGACCTGGAGCTAAGGTGGGAAAACACAGGTAAATGGAGGTATAGGGAAATCGAGAGGTGAGCAGGCAGGGTGGCCTGGGGCCTGAATAGAGAACACAAAAACTCCAGAGGCTCACCCACAAGATGACCTGGACAGAGATAGCGATAGAAGACACCAACTATGGAGAATGGTTTTGAGCAGAAGGGAACAACGCAAGCTGCCCTGACTCCATAGTCCATCTTGCCAGCCCTCTTCCATGCATCTCATGCAATCTCCATCCCTCTCCGACGCCCTGGCCATGTTCTTCACTTGTGTTCTGGATCTGTCCCACCAGACAATGCCTGGTGTGTGTGTGTGTGTGTGTGTGTGTGTGCACCTGAGACACACCAAACATGAAAGCTTCAACTCAGAACAAAGGTGTTGAGTGAAGGAAAACACAGCTCCAAGAACAGGTGACACACAAAAATACATATTCTTAAAGGTCCCCACTCAAGCCTGATCCAGTTCAATGCAGTGGCCCAGAGGCCAAAGCAATGCACTTCTCCTCAGCCCAGGGACAATGGACAGATACCAAGCACTGACTTCTTGATAAGAGCATTTCTTTCTGTCTTGTCCCTGGTGATCCAATCCTCTTTGTAGCTGTAAGTGTCATGTTTAAGCAATTGTTGGCTTCCATGGGGCTCCCTCCTGCCTGGCCCTTTTCACTGCAACTTAAAAGCTATACAACAACCAACCAATTCAAGGACTGAAGGGTATCTCAAATTTAGCCTATCCAAACCATTCTCCTCACTGCTCATCGGGTACAACTTGTGTTACCAAAGTTATCCATTCAGTCCACAGCAAGGCTGCCTAATGGTGGCAATTAATGTGATGGGAGCAGAGAGTAGACATACCCCTAGACTTTGATCCGAGCCTTCAGTGTCCATAAGTATGAGAAGCAAACTCCTGACATTAATGAGTTGCCTGATCTGTGGGATTTTGTTATAGCAGTTCCAACAAGCTAAGTTCTAGACATTGTCTATGACTCTGTGTGTGTGTGTGCGTGTGCGTGTGCACGTGTGTGTGTGTGTGTGTGTGTGTATACATATACACATATATGCCTGTATACATATAGACACAAATACATATATATGATTCATATACACATGCCAGCATGCTCCTGGTTTTCTCTCTCTGGAAGCTTCCTGAATAAGAGACATGTCTTTCTCCTCTCTACTTATAGCCTACAACACATCTGTACAAATGGTTTCAGATGTTATATGCAGAACCTTATATGCATATCTTTCTTCTACTCTATTGTAGGCTACCACTCTCTCCTACTAGGTTTACAACTCCCGACTGAGTCCCCTGCTTACAGTATGTTCTTTCAAAAATCTAGGGGAGATCCAACCTCAATAAATAATTCTCTGTTAAAAGCCTCCAGTGTCTCCTCATTCATTCAACTAACATCTCTCCCTGACTCAGGTCTATCTTTCCTTGACCCTACCTCTCTTCTCTGCACCCCATTCTTGTTCACACTCCTCTAACATACCCACACCTTTGTAATTCCTTGAACACACAGGCATTCTCTCTTCCTTCTCTTCTCCCACAGATTTTCATGATTTCCTACATTTCTCTCTTTTGAGGGTACATACAAACATCAGCTGCTTTGTGAGTCTATGCCAAGCATTCCTACCTAAAGTTAACCTACTCACACTCCAACATTCCCATATTGCCCTCATTTTATCTTTTACCATAACACTTGTTAATATTTGATACACTGCACACTTTTCTTATTAGCCTATTTATCCTACCAGCCCATGACAGACAGGAAGCTTTATCTTCTATGTGTTTCCCTCTGCTTGGCTCCAAAGGAGTGTCTAGAAGTTAAAGAATCAGTCAGTCTCTGTAACTACTATAACAAAAACACTATAGAACGGATGGTTTATTAACAACAGATACATATTTCTCATGGTTCTGAAAGTCTGAAGTCTTAGACTAAGGTTCTGGTAGAGTATTTGCTCTATCATAGACAGCCATATTTTCATTGATATCACATGGATTAAAAATGGGGGGCAGGGATTTTTTTCTGGCTCCTCTTTGACAGGGGCACTAATTTATCCAGGAGAGCTCCACTATCATTGCCCATTCATGACCCCAAAGTCCCCATCACCCATAATGATCATTTTGGGGATCAGGATTTCAACATATGAACTTTGAGCAGGAGTGGACACAGCCAGACCATAGCAGGACGTGATAGACATGCGTTTTACACAGGAACCAGCGAGCAAATGGCATCCAGGCATAGACGATGCTGGGTCTCTCCTCTGCTCCTGGGGCAAGCATTTCTGTTTCTGAGACTGTGTGGGCTCACATCCATCTCTCTCTGTGTGTGTAAAGCTTGGGGAGCTGGAAGCTGGCATTGAGCCTTCTCTCCTCATCCCACAGCTGGCTGGGAGCCCATTGAAGTCCTGACTGTCACATGCACTCGTAATTAGGGTCTTGGAAGAGGCTCGTCACCAAGTCTTCCCCTAATCTCTGAGACATTCCTAGTACTCAACTGGAAATGTTGAATGCTGACGGACCTTGATTAGGGCTTTCAAAATAAAGTAATAATGACAATATACGGTCTGCACAGCCTTCCCCACACCAGGCCCTCGAGTGAGCAGCGGAAGAGTTATAAGGCCCCATGCTGCCCCAGAAGAGTAAGTCTACCTTAATGAGCATTCCAAGTGGAAAGCAGAAATGACTGCTTTTCTAGAGCTAAGGGGAAGGTTTCTGTAAGACATCTTATTCTCTAAACACGATGCACAGAGACAAGAGGCTTAGCAAAGAGCCAAGACCTAAGAGAGAACCCAGAGACAGAGGAGAGTTTTGAGAAACATTCAACCATGCCAATCGTTCAGCATCAGTCAGTGTTTTACTGTGCCTTCACTGTTGTCGTAATCATATATGAACAAGCAAGTGACTGAGAAGAATTAAGAGGACTCAGTAGTGAAAGGTGGGCCTCCAGACCAGCAGTTCTCAAGCAGTGGGTAGCGACCATTGGAAAAACCATAGTTCCCATGGTCTTGGGAACAGAGACACTGCTCAGCCACAAAATTACAGTTATGAAGTAGTAACAAAAATAATTCTACAGTTGCGGGTCACCACACCTGGAGGAATGGTATTAAAGGGTCGCAGCACTGGGAAAATCTTCCGCAGATCAAGGAGCGTTGATCTCCCTTCCCAACAAGTCTTCGTTGCCCTCTTAAGTGAGCCAACCTGAGCATGGTGAACTTGCCTGAGTGCTAAGCACTTCCTCTGAGCCTCGCTAAATTATGCTGCCAGCAGACACAGGAGGGTAGCATCACTGGAACAAAAAGTACTGAGAATACTTCTGTTTGGGACAACTAGCCAAATTTTGACCTAGCTTGTACTCTCTATATCCACCTTAGAACTGTGAGCACTCAAAACTGGCCTGGGACACTGTGGCTCCTGCTTAGAACACGTTGACATGAACTATAACACAAGCTAGCAATTCTACACATCTTGAATCTGCCAGATGTCTTACATGTAGTAATAAAGTTAATTAATCTTCACTGCATCCCATTAGGTAGATGTTATCTCCATTTTACCCACTTGGAAAGAGAAACTTTCAGAGTAATTAATAGCTCCAGGCCACAGAACAGTGGTTAGAACTGAAGTTTGAAGCAAGATAATCCAAATCTGGAACCTGAGGGCATAACACCATTCCATTCTGCTTCTCCTGGCAAGAGAAGTGAGTGGGCTGGCGTGCTGATGGGTAAAGACCCTGGCTTCCCCTGCAAGATATATGCTGTGATTTGCAGATGAAACCACATGGGCTTTTTTATATTCCCCAGTACCTGTGCCTGACTCTCAGCAACATCCCCTCAACTGGCTTTCTCATACTTCTGACAAATTACTCTCCACCTTAACTCCAGTGGCCTATCTGGCCATGTTCTAGAACATTCTGTTTTATCCTCCCACTCACTGGCTTGTGCCTGTTTATTATCTCCAGGTCTTCCATGCAATTGTAATTAAAATCAAATGACCTTTGTTCACCTCTTGTCTATCTTGCTTCGGTGCTACACCTAGAATACTTGGCCCAGTTAAGCACTTGGTTAGGATTGACAGTGTGATGTTAAAATTGAGCCAAAGATGATGGAAGCCCCACAGCAAGGCTCTGTGCTCCTAGACTCAGTTGGATTTGTAATCAGCAACATCCAGTCTCCAAATTACTACTGCAGGAACTAGAGTTCAAGGTATTTGCTCCTTTGAACTGCCAGCCCTAGGTCACACACTTCCCTCTTGGTCCTGGAGAGTGACATTCTTGATCTTCACTGTCCATTGCAGTGATCATTAGCCCCGTGTGGCCAAGGAGCACTAGGTTCTTGCCTACAGAACAGAGGAGGTGAGCTTTTCCCATTTATTTTATTTCAATGAGTTTAAAATTAAAAACTCTCCTACTCCTACTCAAGTGGAGCTATTGGGAAACATCTAAGTGTGGTTGGAACAATTTAGATGTGTGAATCTGTTTTTTCAACACTCAATTTTATGAACTCTAAATACAGAGCGAGTCTGCCAATGAAAATTCAGCATCTGCATAGAAACACTGAAATCTGTTCTGAGTGTAAAGTATGCATGGTCATTTGCAGGCTGAGTAAAGTGCTTCATTAATGTTTCTGTATGGATTGCATATCACTGTGATAATATCTTGAATATACTGGAGTCAAATAAAATATATCATAAAACTAATTTAGCATGTTTCTTTTCTTTTTATTCCCAGTGCCAAAGCTCAAACCTCAGTCTTATGCATTCTAAGGCAAACACTCCACCACTGGATTGCAACCCTAGCCTGCTTCTTTTTTTCCTTTTTTTAAATGTAGCTGCTGTAAAATTCTAAATTCTATATGTGGGTTATATTATATTACTATTGGGTGAGACTGTTGTTCAATAGAATAGAACCCCAAATTAAAAAATTGGCCCAGTTTGAGTTTGACAGAGACAAAGCTGTTAGACTCTATGGAGAGATCTCTTCATCTAGACCCTGTTTATGGAATGTTAGGGAAAAAGCCAGAAGTCCAAAGTGTAGTTGTATACTATTGGGTCTTAGAACTGCACCAGGAGTACCACCCAGGCCAGGAAAGTGACTGGAAGATCAAAGTTTAACATCAAGGTCCCCAACCAGACCTCTCAATCTAGTAGCTTCATTTCTTCCTACAAAAATAATTAGTTTTCTATGAGGGAATTTTTTTTCCTTTGGCATTTTTCTATGTTCACTTGTTTTTGATACAGGCTTTTATATATTTCAGGCTAGCCTTAAACTTTTTAAATAGCTCCTACCAAGTGCTGATATTACAGGTATATAACATCACAGCTGATTTTATATTATGCTACTGATTAAACCCACGTTTTCATATTTTCTAAGGATTTACTCTAAAACTGAGCTACATCTTCAATCTCATCTTTTAAAGTAATGAACGATAACAATGACCAACATGGAAATAGGGTGCAATAGTGGTACTTACATCTTGGAAGTAACCAAGAGCTGTCTAACTGCAGTTAGTGTCCACTTAATAAAAGGAGAGTTGTGCCTGGCACTGTAAACCTAGTACTCACAGCTAGTGAGATCATGGGCCCAAGAGAAGAACCTACTACCATCTGTCTTAAAGCAATATAATGTAGTGACTGTATTCTAAATATTTATCCATATACCTACTGACAAGTGTAGCGCTCACCCCTAGCTAAAGAAGCTTCTTCTTGCAGCAGGTGGAGACAACTACAGAAATCCTCAATTGATCAAAATGCAGAGAGCTGACTGTATGGTACCCAGTCCCAGCTGATATGTATACAACACAACACTTACACCAAAAGCTCACAGAACATCACAGAAGAGAGGATATAAGGAATATACAAACCAGAGGACCAGGACACTTGCTATGAGATAGTGTCTCCTAGGTGATGAATAACCTACACTAGTGAACCGTATGTGTTACTAACCAAGACCTGACCAATGACAATACCAATTGGCATGCCAGCATGGATAGGGAAAGTTTCACAAGGCATCGCCCTTAGATGAAAAACTGTAGGCAAGTAATGGTTTCTGAGAAAGAAAGAATCAGTATTCTCCAGGAATAAGGCCACATCAAATCCCAAGTGGTTGGTCTTAAGGATGAGAGAGAGAGAGAGAGAGAGAGAGAGAGAGAGAGAGAGAGAGAGAGAGAGAGAATAGATAGATAACAGATGAGAGATACATAGATCATGTGTGTTATTAAACTATTATAATTTCTAATTGCATTCCAAATATTTATCCTTATTCCTCCAGACAAGCATAGCTTTAATCTCTCCTCAAAGAGTTTTCTTTCTGCAGAAGTTTGGTTCCTGAGAAGCCAGGATAACTAAGTTACCTGGTTACAGAATTGGGGATAGCCTTCTCTCCAGCCATCAGTATGGATGTCCTTGCCAGGTGTCCCTTCCCAGGAGGAGTGCTATCTCTCTCTACTCTGTGAAAGTTCTCATGTGTTTTGTGGTCACTAAAGGCGATTGACTCCTGTAAATTAAATAATTGAAGAAGAGACCATGGATTTGAGAAGGAAAGTAGTGGAGACACTGAAGTAGTGGAGACACTGAAGGACTTGGTCGGAAGTGAGGGAGAGATGGAATGAGAGAAATACAGTACTCATATATAAAATTCTTTTAAAAATTCAGTACTCCAATATAAAATTCTAAAAAAAAAAAAAAACCAAATAGAATTTCGAACAAAAGTTCATTTTAATGAAAGTCAATTAAGCAATATAAAGAGGTAGTCCTCTCACACCCATGAACTCCTTGGAGAAATTGGACAGTTTTCCCCAAAGCACACAAAAGGCAATACGAAAGTGTTTCAACCTTTTTATGATGCCAGAGTCTTTGGAGTCATGGTCTCTGTTGCTCTACCTGGAAGTTAACATCCATCCCTTTCTATTTGTTTGGTTTGTTTTTTTCAGACAGGGTTTCTCTATTTAGCCCTGGCTGTCTTAGAACTTACTCTGTAGACCAGGTTGGCCTCCAACTCAGAGATCTGCCTGCCTCTGCCTCACCAGTGCTGGGACTGAAGGTCTGTGCTAGCTCTCATCCCTTAATGGACCAATAGAGCACCAAGCGGCTTGCAAGTAGAGGTTCCTGGTAACACTCCCCCTGCTTCTCCAGCTTAGACAGCCACTGCCATAATGGGAACACAGGAAACTTTTATTAGGTGAAAAAGAAGGTAAACGACTACACAGCTTACTGAAGCTTCTGCATTACAATGGCCACCGTCCTTATAGCTGAGACACACAAAAGAAAAATATAAACAAACACTAAAAGCAAGTTTTCTGGAAAAGAGGCCCATAATGAAGGGAAGTCCAGAATCTGTGAAGACTTCCATGGCAGCTCTTAGATGATACAGAACTGAGTGAGGGTAGAATAGAATAGTTTTCTGCTCAGAACTTGAAGAACTCTTGGGGGGAATTAAACTTCCATGCAGTAAAGGTTTAAGACCTTCCTTCAAGGAATGAATAAACTTACTCCACATGAAGTTTGAGCCTCTCCACCACCACCACAATACACACACACACACAAACAAACACACACATACACACACACACAAACAAACACACACATACACACATACACACACACACACATACACACATGCATGTGTATGATCTAGGGATATTTTGTCAAGGTCATCCAGACTGAGAGTGGGGGAGGGGAAAAGAGTACTTCAGGTATCCTGGCTTCCCAGGAACCAGTCATCAGGAAAGAAGCCACTGTTGCCACATCTGGTAGCAATCTGGGCTCTTTACAAGCTACCATCTGTGGTAGGAAGGACACGGGTTTCCAAAACATGTTCACATCTGGATGCCTGAGAGCTGTACCTACAGGACATTAGATGCTAAGGGAGATTATGGTGACAGAAGGAAGTGAGATTGCTAAGCAGCTTCCCTTAAAAAAGAATGAGGGTGTCCTCCTGAATAGTCCCAACTTCATCACCAGAGTCATTAAATGTGGTAGACAGGCAAGAGAGTCAGTGTAAAAGAAGTACAATATGTCAAGGGTGTATCTCTCCATCCATGACATAAAGATGAAAGACAAGATCATGAGACAGAAGCCTAAGTAGCCTCTGAGAGCCAGCAAAGCTAAGATGTGTCTGAAAGGAATGTATTCTGGTGATAGTCTCATGTCCACCCAATGAGACTGTTTTGCACTTCTGACCTCCAAGACTGTGAAAGAACAAATTTACATGATTTCCAGTTATCATTGTGGCAATCTGTCATAACAGCAATAATAAGAAACTCAGCCATCCCCAGGCGCCCACCTTCCTTCTAGAATCGATTGCAGAAGAGGAGGAAGAGTGTTCTGGAAGGAAACCCATCCAAAAGAGGTTTGCACCAGCCCTGATTGCATATGCTTCACAAGCCTCTCCTCCCTGGAGGTTTTTCCAAGGAAGCCAGTGACCTGGCAGACACAAACTGTAGGCTGATGGATGTATTCTGTCTTCGTGTCTTTATTCTAAACATCCTTCCCACCTGTGGAGCCAAGGGAGCGGAAAGCATTGAGATCAAGAAGAACATATTAACAATTCTACCTCCCAAACTATGGGAGCTCTTCTGAGCACTCATTCATGCCTCTCTGTGATACTGTGGAGGGGACTGACAGCCCAGCATGGCAGGGTGGCATCCACTGACATTGCAAAAGACGAGGCTGGTGTTAAAAACCAGGGCTCCTAAATCGGTCAGGGCTTCACGTTCAAACAACTCCAAGACCTTCCTAGTATTATCGAAAAAACACGCTTACAAGGTTATCCCTTCCCTTGTCCTGTATCTCCTCTATGTCCCACAGCCTCTGCCAACCCTTCTGCACCATTCCTTCCACTGAGGTCAGGCAAATGTCAGGCTCTCACACAAGTTCTGGGGTCTGACATCATTTTAGGCTCAGCCATCACAAATGACACTGGATTCATTAGCTCCAAGTACAGAAATGCAGTAGCAGCCGGCCATACGCTTGAAAGTGAGCTTAGGTCCCCTATCTCCAGATGCCCGCTCCTACCTCACCCAGAAGATACCCAGATGCAAACTCCTAAATCCTCAACTGTCTCCATGCCCTGATAACCTTCCAGGTTCCTTTCCAAGGCTAAGCTACAGGGTCAGGAAACTTTGAGTGGCCCCACCTACCCACCTGATGATTCCCCACTATAGCTTGAGCACTGTGGGGCAAAGGTCACTCATTGTTTCCCAAACTAAACTCATCTTAGAACAACTTAGCTAGTAATCTAGAATTGGCAACGCTCAACTAAATCTGGAGCCCCAAATCCTCCTCCTTGCCACTTCTCCCTTCCAGGGACCTCTCAGCCTGCCCGCTGTTTCCAAGAGCTGAACATTTGACCTTGGCCACTGTTGCCCTGGGCTCCTTCAACAAAATATTCAAGCTATTTGCATTTGGCCATCCCCTCCCCTTGCTTCCCACCAAGACCTTCCCCAAACCCCCTTCTTCTTAATTATGCAATAACGAACAACTGTGCTAACTGAAATTGGGGTGGTTACTTGCTTCTAAAAGTCAATAACCAGCCCCATGGGAACAACAAATCATTGAGGAACTTGCCCACTGCCCTTTGGCAGCCTGTGGAAGCAGGCCGTCTCTCCAAACCCAGCACCAATCTGGAATGCATATGTTTCCCTTCAGTCATTCACTCCATCAAACCTAGAGCATGCTAGGAGGGGGTGGGGAGGTCACCAGCCAGTGTCTGGAAGTCTCCATTAGCATGGGCATCCTTGTTATAAAAGGATGCTGTATTCACAGGTAACCAACAGTTCTCCCCGCATCTGGGAGCAGTTTGGATGATTGCCGGGAAGAGAAGAAATTTAGGTCATAACTAATGATCAACATCCCCTTTTAATCAAATGAAGCCATTATAATGTGTCTATCCTCCAGGGGAACAAGGCCCTTTCACCTCCAGGAGGTCTGCAGTAGCATTAGCCTCTTATGGGAAGCCACTGGGCCTTGCTTTGGCCAGACAGGAGAGAAGAACAGGCGCTCAGGTACCCATCACCAACTGTGTCCCCGGCGTTGTGCAGAGCAGTCACACAACTGTTTCCTAGCTGGCCAGGTCTGGATTCCATTAGTGAGTCTCATCTGAGAGTGTACATCTAAAAAGCTGGGAAGGCTTGGGAGAGCAGATTGCTGCCCTTCCTCAGACCTTATATTCAGTAAAATCAAAATGGGTAGCTTCCATTGGTGGAGCTTAAGTATTTTCATGTTTAGCAAGTTCTTATGGGATAGTGAGCTTGAAGATCACACCTGGAGAACCACCATCAGAGAAAACTGGGCCTCTACTTAGGACCCACTGTGTTTGACACCCTTTTACAAAAAGCACATGACTTGATCTTCAGAAAACCCCTACAATAGCCAAAGTGCTATTCTACTCATATTATAGATGAAGAAGCTGAGTGTTAAATAAATACTCCCTGTCACAGGCTGGAGTGGGGAACTAGGATGTAGAACTCACTCAGCCTAAAATCAGAGCCCTTGAATCTCTTACAGTGGTGAGTCAGGCAAAGCACATGGTATGAGACAAAGTTTTAGTGAGGACAAGCACCTGCCTCCCAGGACTTCAGTGAAAACATAGTCCTAGTAAAGCCCTGCTATATAACACGGCTTTATTCCTCCCTCTGGTCTCTCCCGCCCAGAGGCAGGCTGTGTCCCCACATCCAAGCTCTTCCCACGGCTGCCTCTTCCCTCTTTTGTGAAGAACCAAGTGTCTCTTCAGGTCATCATTTCCCAATGATGGATCTAGCCTTCTTGTCACAGAGGTTCCTAGAAATGGTTCTAAACTCACCAAAGTAATGAGCCATGAGGGTGACTTTTGAAAGCCTCTGGTCCTCACAGTCCCGTGTTCCCAAAAAGCCTCTCAACACATAGTCATGCCATTCATGACCCTTCTTCTGGAGCTGAGAGGAAGATGGCAGGGCACCGAGGAAGGAAGGCAGATTAGAGTGGCTGCCCTGTACCATCCCGCTGGATGCCAGCCATTTCTGTACAGTAACTTGCAAAATCTTTTGAACATGTTACAAGTTAAGAAACAAGGCATGAAAAAAGTAAGTGGCCCACCCAGTATCACAGCTAAACACCAACAGAGCCAAGATGCAAGGAAGCAATCGTGTTACACCGGCAGGAAAAAATGAGTGATAGACCCTTGATGGCAAACTGTGAAGACACCCTAGAGTGAAGTGACTGTGGGTGCCATCATTGTTATGTGGTAGCAGATGTAGTTGTAACTGTTGTCATAGAAACAGCTATAGTAATAGCCAGAGGAGCAGCTCTAATAACTGTTGCCTTCTTAGTATTTGTAGCACTTGTAGTAATGGTGGCTGTAGTACTTATGGGTACGAATTACGGTAGCTGCTATAGTGGGACTGAGAGTGGTTATAGTTATAATGGTTTTTATAGCAATAGTTCATTCCTCCCACAGATTGCACGGGAGGTGCATCCTTCCGCTTCAGCTTCCTTAGTTTCAAAGCACAGCCTGTCTCCAAGCATTAATTCTGAGGAGTAAAGAGAAGGAGCCAAGTAAATCAGTGAGGAACCACGACAGGCACATCCAGTTCTCCACAGCTGTCATTCTGTGAGAGGATGACAGTGAGGACAACTGAGGCAGGCTACCTGCCTATGAGGCCCAGCTGTATGCAGAGAGCTTGAGACAGGGGCGGGTGTTCTCTGCACACAAGAAGTCCTGAGAGCAAGGCTGAGCATGAGAGTCCTTATGCGAAGAATCTATGAGGAGCAGGTCTTTCCAACTGACAGATTGTGATACGATATTGAGGGACCATCCAGGCTGTCCGAAATGGAAGACAAGATGCATATGACCAGGGTGAACTAGAATTTTCTACCTCCACCCGCCAGTCATTGTCTCCAGTGTCTATACTGGTGCCTCAACCCAACCACCTCCTATGGTACAGAGGTGGCCTCGTGGCCTCTTGCTATCAATGTCACTTGCTCTCACCTCAGCAAATGCTTTCTTTTATTTATTTATTTACTTATTTTCTAAATTCTTTCTTTACATTCCAATGATTTCCCCTTTCCTGGTTCCCCCCTCCCCATATGTCCCATAAGCCTTCTCTCCACCCATTCTCCAGTCACCCCTCTCCCTTTTCTCTGTCCTTATATTCCCCTACAATGCTGGATCAAACCTATCCAGGATCCGGGCCCTCTCCTTACTTCTTCATGGGAGTCATTTGATATGCTACCTGTGCCTTGGGTATTCAGGGCTTCTGAGCTAATTAATATCCACTTATCAGTGAATGTATTTCATGTGTATTCTTTTGTGATTGGGTTACCTCACTTAGGATGATATTTTCCAGTTCCAACCATTTGCTTAAAAATTTCATGAACTCATTGTTTTTAATTGCTGAGTAGTATTCCATTGTGTAAATATGCCGCATTTTCTGTATCCACTCCTCCATTGAGGGACATCTGGGTTGTTTCCAGCTTCTGGCTATTATAAATAAGGCTGCTATGGACATAATGGAGCATGTGTCTTATTGCATGCTGGGGAATCCTCTGGGTATATGCCCAGGAGAGGTATAGCAGGGTCCTCCGGAAGTGTCATGTCCAGTTTTCTGAGGAACCGCCAGACTGATTTCCATAGTGGTTGTACCATCTTGCAATCCCACCAGCAGTGGAGGAGTGTTCCTCTTTCCCCACATCTCCACCAATACCTGCTGTCTCCTGAGTTTTTAACATTAGTCATTCTGACTGGTGTGAGGTGAGATCTCAGGGTTGTTTCAAATGCTACTTTCATCTCTTGTCTCTGCAAAGTAGCCCAAATCCCTGCCCTCCCTTTAAGTTTCCCAGAGTTCTTATGTGTTTGCTTTGGGGGTAGCAGAAAGGTTCTTTGACCAGTCAGGAGGCTTCCACTTAAACTCCTCAGTGACTGGAGTCCTGCCTGAGTCTCCACGGTGATATAAGCTTTGGAGCCAGCTTTGTTGCTATTCACACTCCTATGGGTGCTCTGGGGTCTCTTCCTGTATTTCCTGTCAGAAATAGAAAGAAGTTAGCCATGTTTCTGACACAGTCCTGAGTACGCCACCTTATCCTGCATGATCACAGCTGTGGTGTGAAAGACTCCCTGGCTTCCATCTTCCCAACCCTTCATCCGTGAGATGCTTCTTGGTCCTACCCTATGTAAAGTTCCATGGTATATGAGCTCCAACTTTCAATATTGGAGATGTTGAATGGATTGTTCTAAACCTAACCTATATCTTGAATTCATGCAGCCCACTTGTGAGCTGCAATGCATGTCCCCATTGCATGAGCCAAAAAACAGAGTCAAGACTCTGAGCAAATTTTCCAACATCACACAAGTAGCTTTCGTCAGGATCAAGCTTCAAATCCAAGTCCAGGTGACTCTTCTTATTAAACTGGTTGTTACTTTGTAATGTAGACACAAAACTGAGAGAACAGAAGAGGGGAGATGAGGGGAGGGGAGGGGAGGAAAGGGGAGGGGAGGCACTTGGGACTGAGATGACCAGAAAAACTTTGTTAGACCATGGGGTTCCCAACCCCAGATGATATCTCTATAAAACAACCTCTACACTAAAGACTCAGGGAACATCACAGAAAATAGGATAGGAAAATGGTGAGGGTCAGAGAAGTAGAGCACCTGCTATAACATAATGTCTTCTGTATGTGATGGAGAAGGTGCCCTAAAATCCCAACAGTGTCTGCCTACACACAAGACCTAAAACTGGTAATACTGAATGACATGCTCACATAGATAGGGAAACCTCACAAGGCCCCACACTAGATGAAAAGCTACAGGCAATGAATGACTGCTGAGAGGAGTCTGCTCCAGGGACCAGTCCCCTGATAGGTGATACAACACATATGCACATACACAACATTAAATGAATACAGCATGTTGCATTTCTAAAATACAGTATGTGTGTTTGTGTGCATTTATGTGTATATAAAACAATTAAAATTAAAGAACAAAAGACCATTTTTATAAAGATAAGACTAGTTCTGGGCTGAAGACATGAGCTAGATGATACCCAATGATGACCAAAGAGTAAGTGCCAAGAGGCAAAACGAGCTGGATATAGACATGAGGCTAAAATGACCAGGCATATTGGGTGACCATAACAAGGCCTCTAGATGGAAGAGCTTGACAGCACATACAGATAGACTCTCTTTGAAGGCCCGTGTAAGCAGCTGTCAAGACCTTTGAGCAAAGGAACAACATTCTTGAACCATCCTTCGTAAGAAAATAACCTAAGCTGGGATTTTCTGGCTGCATCTATTAACAAAGACTAGAAGAAAAGATTCTGTTTAAGCTGACTGCCTGACTGATGCTGGCATTTCAAAGAAAGAGCAAAGCTTTTAAAATGGATTTCAAGGTTATGGACAGTGGTTTTGTTTTTGTTTTTGCAAATCTAAGTCGCATTTCTTTAAGATAGGCTTTTCCAAATGTCACAAAAAGCAATTCGATGTTAGCTATCAATTGTACAATTATGTATGCAGGAAAGCAGCCTCCCCTGCCTGAATGGTTAAAAACATAGTCCTGGGTTCAAGAAGTCAGGACCCGTAGTGCTGACTGTCTTGACTTCCCCTTAACAAGGCAGATCTCTATTTACGAGGCTCAGTCTTCTGCCACTGGATCTATTTTAATAGCATAATGAGGGCCGTGCAGCACAGCCATCCAACCAACCCTGAGAGTGCACCCCTAAGTGTCTCAAGATGTCTAAAGAACATCAAAGGGAAGGAGAATTATTCTCTAGCTATACCATAGGAGACAGACCTTGATATCCCACTGTTGGAAATAAAAACCCAGGACGGCTCCCACAGTGCCAGTAAAAAATATGGACTCAGAAGATTAACTGAGTTCCAATGCTCTAGCCATTAGCCAACCCTAGCCTGGTATTATACATCGAAAAGGATGCCTTTATTAATCCTGCCTGCCAAATTTCCCATGAGGCCCAAGGAAGGAGTCCCTTTGGCCTCCCTCTGCTCAGATCCTTGTGTTAAAATCTTCTAGTTCCTCTTTAAATGAAGCCAACCTGAGGAATTAGAGGAAGGTTCTCCCTGAAAAATGAAGAGCCCCCTTTCTTCCAAGATGTTTAACCCTTTGTGGCCCCCATGTTGCCCATCCCCACACCCCAGGGTAAGCACATTGGGCTGGCTCTTATAGTTTCTCAAAGCACTTCCACACCCAGAAGTTCCTTGTATCCCTGCCTTGTCTCCATATGGATTTTAATGACAAGGAGGCCAAGCAGTTCCAGCTTCAGCTGGAAATGGCTCCAACTGTCCCAGTTTTAGAAGGAGAAACAAAAGAATCAGAGGGGAGGGCAGTTATCTGATGTGCCTACAGGAGCTGGCCAGGTTCTATACAAGTACGATTCTAGTTTCTTCCCCTTCTCTACCAGTTCTGAGATTCCCAAGGACTCAGTGAGGTCCCCTGTGTTGGCCTCATGTAGCCCACAAGTCTTCTGGATAGCCTACTGAATAATAGGTTCCCAAAACTACATATTTGGGAAAACATGGACAAGTCATGAGAAGAATAATTTTACTTAGAGGAATACTTATATTTTTTGAAAAGTAAATGGACCAACTAATACAGTCTCTGTTAACGAGATTTCCCATCTCTTCTCCCAAAACTCACATTTTTAAGTGCTTCTGGAGGTTCTCATATGCCGTGCACATGCATACATATACCTCAACCCTTTCTCTCTCCAGCTGGACACAGCATCCACCTTTGCTCTAACAACACAACTAGGAGTGAGGCAGCAAAAGCCAAAGGGAGCCAAGGTTGTGTTATTGAGCATGAATTCCTCAGAGTGGCACCTCCTGTGGGTTCCTTCTTTCATGTGTCTCTTCCCAACCTCAGCTCCTGACTCTGCCTGCCTTGCTGAGGAACCCCAATCCCACCCCATCTTTTGCATTGGTCACACACACTTACTGTCTTCAGTAAATCTTCTACTAATTCTAGTAGAGGGCTGACTTATCCATCTTTTATACCTGTACAGATAAAAAGTTAAGAGATGTCCCACTGCTCCACAAATGTCATATGGATGCATGCATGCATGCATACCAAAAACATATACAAGTCTATGCTGGAAATTTTCCTATATGAGTGGCCCGTGAGTATAAAGCCTCCCTTAAGAGTCATCATATGAGCCCAGTGATGGATGTGAACAGAGGAAACTCTTCACAGCTCTCCCACAGACGATCCCAAATCCAGCCCCTCCTAGCAGCACAACCTACCAGGTGCCAAGGCAGTGAAGAGGTGAGCATCCTTGACAATGGTGGCATCCCTCTGACTGTCCACCAAATCACTAGAAGGGCACTATCCATTACCAAAGTCACAGTTCCCCACCCAGGCCTGTCCAAATTCAAGAGCGCAGACCATTCCATCCACAAGGCCATCACATAAGTCAGGGAGCTGAGGCTTCGAAACTTGGATTTCCTGCTTCTCAGCCAGGGCTCCCTTGTCATATCAGGCTGCTGAGCCCAGCAGAAGATTCCAGCGTAAAAATCACCAATGGCCAGGGCCTGGGCCTAGAAAGCTTGAGGATCTTATGAGGGCCACCATTGCCAAGCATAAGCTTCCTGCTGAGGCCACTGAGTGGAGGAAATAATAAAGGAGATTGAAAGGCATGCTGTATTTGACCCTCTGTGACCCGTCATTTTTTTCAGTAGAACCCGATAGGGATCAGACACATCTGCTCTCAATAGCAAACGTAAAAAATGACCTGCACTTTTAAGGTCTGAAAAACATAAACTTGTGTTAAAAGACTGACAAAAAAAATTCCTACTCTCGATAGGATGATGTCATTCAACTACAGACACGTTGCAATAACAATCGTCCTTCAGATTCCATGCCCAGGACCTGAGCTCTCCCCCTCCTGGGACTCCCAGCAGCCCTTGTCCCACTGCGTGTCAGCTATGCAGTGGTCACATGGAAATGCAGGGAGCCCCCAGCCTGCATAATTAAGGTTGGGCTGCTAAACTTGCCTGGGCCCTGAGAAGATCAACTTACCTCATTCTTCCTTTCAAACATTCAGAAAGCTGATGGGGGGCATATTCTAAGTAAGCTCAGAACAAACTCAGGGAACTTGGGAATAGACCACAGCTGGTCAGGGGTCAAGAGGACTTTAAAAGTTAGGAAGCTCCTTGTTAGCCACGTGGATGAGGCCCTCCAGGCCACTTACTCTGCTGTGTGCAGAAGCCAGAGGTCTTCTGGCTGACCTGAGGATCCATCTGCCTAGAGGAAGTAATGGCTGCCTCCCTCCTCTATATATATCCCAGCCTCCCCATCCCATCCCCATCTCCATCCCCACATCCACATCTCTCTCTCTCTCTCTCTCTCTCTCTCTCTCTCTCTCTCTCTCTCTCTCTCTCTCTCTCTCTCTCTCTCTCTCCTCTTACTTTCTTGCTCTCTCACACTCTGTCTCTCTCTCACAACAGGGCTGTGCTTGGGGATTCCCAGCTCAGATAGAACTCTGAAAGGGAAGCTTACAGTATCCCAGACAACGTGTATCAATGTCATGCTCTTCATTCTGCGAAGTCCCAGTCCTATTATCCACAAGCATGACAGCTCCCGCCAAAGACATCGTCAGGACCCAGACACTGTCTGGAGAGCTCAGAAAAGAATCCAGCTAAGGACTCAGCTTCTGGGAACATATAAGCCAACAGGGAACGTCTCCATGAACATTCCATGACTAACAAAAGGCCTGATATAATCAACTTTAAGAAACGAAAGGCTCCCTGTTCTGTAGGCTCCAATCCGTGTTCAGTTGACCTTGTTGCTTTAGGACCTGTGGCAAGGTCATGTGTCATGGTGATAGTATAGGTGGCAAAATCCTGTACTTCTTAGCAGAGGTGTATGAGAGAGAAACAGGGCATTGACCCAATATCAACTTCAAGGGGCATACCTCTAGTGATATAAAATCTTTCACTAAACCCTATCTTTCAAATTTTCTACCTCCTCTTAATAGAACTATCCAGGAGACAACCCCCTTTCTGAGTGGGCTTTTGGGGCACATTTTAGATTCAAATGATAATAGGAGGCAATATTCTTTCAAATCCCAGAGATGAGAAGACTGAGGAGGTGGGGTTGAGGTTTGCTTTTTATAGACTTGTGCCACCTATGATGCTACTACACAGGAATCACAGCATGCCGCAGTTCTCAGACATAACCCACAAGTGAAAAGGCCTGCATGCTGTCATTTTATTTCTTCAAGATAAAGGCATTCATTAAGCACCTACTGTTTGTCACATACTAAACTGCTTACCTATACATCTATCCCCTATGTTCCAAGTCTAGTGGACCCAGACATGATCATGTGGAAGGCTCACAAGGCAGTTTTTGGTGGGTGCATTTGTTTCTGTTCAACCTAGAACAACTCCCCCGTGCTTCCCCTGAAGGGCAAGAGTGTAACTGAGCTATGCAGGCAACAGAGCAAATTGTCTGATCCCATCCTGTCACTGGAGTGTCATCTATCTGGAAAGATTGTCAGCTGGATTCAGAATGATGTGTTGACCTAAGAGATTCATACTAAAATAGCACATCAAGTAGTTCATTTACCTTCAGAGCACAGTCTAAGCTATCAGGTATTTGAATATGGATACCAAGATGACTAGAACATAGCACCTATCCCCAGCTGCCTCGACACTTGCTAAAAGGGGAGAAATCTATAAACAAACAAGTGTTCTTCTGTGGGTGTGTGTTGAAAGAGACATCTACACAGAGAATGCCAGGGACACAAAGTTGTGGGTGACTTTGCTTAAAGGCACAAGAAGTTCTTATAGGGAGAATGGACTTGGCACATATTATCTAGGCTGCCTTTGGGTGCTAAGTGCCCAAGGAATCCAGACAGTATAAGCATGGAACCCTATGCATAAGCCCCAAGCACTCTGTAGAGACAATGCAACCAATCACAGGAGAGGTCAGTTGTGGGAGTGAATGGAAAGCCTTACTATAGACAAGAATAGGAAAAGAACCAAAAACGGGTGCATAATGAAGACATGATAAGATTATTGAATTAGGCAAAGATTCTCAATGAGAACTTTCTAGAAGAACCAACATGGACTAGGATTCCAGAATTGAGATTTGAATTATTAAAATAGGCCTGGGGAAGCAGGGCACATGAACAGGGATGGTCCAGTCTGACATTACAGGAGCAGCTCACGGCTGATGTGGAGACCAGAGTTCCAGTCTCAGTTCCCAGGTCCAGAGTAACCAAGAGCTACTCTGCTGTCCTGAGTCCTTCCCAATGTTAAGCAGCCTCCAGCAACAGATAGCTGAGCTCTGCCTGTACCCCAAGGAGAGCTCAGGAGCTACGGAGACTTCTCCAAATTTGGATTAAAAAAACATCTACTCATTGCCTCCTCCACAGGACACATACCTTCCCTATAAGTCAGCAGAAACCCATCACTAAAGCTCTAAGAAAATAAACAGAGGGGTTCTGATTCCAAGGGACACTTAGGCTCCCAGAAGACCAGTGTGGGTCTTCCCTTCCAGGGCACACTGGGTTATAGAGACCTTCACAGCTAGAATTCCAGCCAAATCAGCAGCAAACTGCTGCCAATGCTGGAGCAAAAGAATCATGCTCAGGGCTCTCTTGGGATGCACACATTAGGAATTAAGGGGTCTGCAAATGGAAACCCAAGAGACAAGCCAGAGGACTCCACCCCTGCTGTGCCCCAAAGGCTCAAACCAGGAAAAGTTGTCCTTTGTCTCTCATGGACCAACAGCCCCTCCCCAACCAGACTCATGAGAATAAAGAGACAACAGAATCCATCTACCTTGCTACTGCAATGCCCGTGCCAGGTTTGGACATAGCAGTTGCTCTCACTAGCTTTTGGCAGGGTCTATATTGTAGGCAGAAACCCTAGTATTCTATGGAGACAGAACTAAATTGGACCACAAGGGACTAACATATCTATCATAAAGTTGTACAGTCACAGCACAGATTGAGGGTTTGGGAGAAGGTGATCAGATTCTGAAAAAGAAAAATAGGAAGGCCAGGAGATGGTCCAGTGGGTAAGAGTAGTTGTAGGCATGAGAACCTGCGTCCAAATCCTCAGAGACTACATTGCTTTTCTATGGGGACAGAACGTTAGCGGCAGGTGTGGTTGCTGCATATTAAGTATTGGTCAAGTGGGCAGCTGATGAGGGGATGTCTGTCAATAATGCACAGCTCCTGGCTTCAAACAGTACTAAATTATCAGAAGAAAAGAGGCAGGCTCTGTTGGCTCAATAATTCTAAGTCTATACAATGAGGTAAGCAAGGGCTGATGTCCTGTTAACTTCTAATTCCAAAGGAACAAATGGTAAAGCACTGGGAACATTGCAAAGGCTCAGAAATGCAGAGGTATAGATAGCACCCTGGCTTTAAGAGAGTGAGCGGCATAAGCAGAGAGAGCTAGAGTCTCAGAACCAGGCAATGTGTCCCCACCACCTCTGCCATTTCCACGTTGAATGGTGGTTACCATGGCCAGGGTGATTTCTAATGTCCTGTCCTATACTGAGTAGTGAGGGCCCAGCTTAGACAAGAAAAGTGTTAACAAATCTGCTAGACATTTAGAAGGACTGATCTCTGTCGAGTCCTGCTTTTAAATACAGGCATTACAACATTAAGTTCCAAAAAGGCATCAGTCTGTTAACTGCTTAGTGGTTTGTAAGGGAAGAGTCAGAGACATAGATATGAACACAGAGACACACAAGGAAAAGGACATGGATGTTGACATGAATGCAGACACAGATATCAGTGTAGGCAGAGACACTGACACCGGATTAAATGCAAACTGATATGGACAAAGATGACACGGAGGCAGGCATTGGCATGGAAAGGAAGTTGATATAGTCAAAGCTTGGTTTCCACTTAGAGATCTACATAGACATAGTGTGTGTGTGTGTGTGTGTGTGTGTGTGTGTGTGTGTGTGTGTGTGTAGATAGATAGATACATACATACATACATACATACATAGGTACATAGATACATAGATAGACATATATGTATATAAACAAATATGCATATTTGTGCATAAAATACAGACATACACACACAATCCCCTTTTCTCTTACAAGAGATCTAGATACAGTGCAACTTTTATTTGAGTTCATTTCCTACTTCTAGCATGCCAAATTCCTTTTCACCCCTCTAATCCCATCTCAAAAACCTCCTCCTCCCAAGAGCATTCTCTGACCTCAGTGGAAAGGAACTCCCCTAAATTCCAGCAAATTGCCCTCTGAGCCAAACATGACCCCATTATGACAACTCCTTACTTATCGCCTTTCAAATGCTCCCACGAGGCAGAGAAATTCTCTTCTACTGGCAGAGGCTGCCCAGGGCACCTGCGTTTCACACTGCTGTTAGAAGATGCAGGTGACCAGGGTGCTCTCTGCACAGGGTGCAGAGTAAATGCTTGACTGTGGGAGTCATCCGTCAAAAGCAGGAACTTTGATCTGAATCTCATATTTTATGCAAAAATGCCTCAAGATTAATTTCGACAAATGTAAATGAAAATACTAATGCCAGTAGAGAAAGGGGAGGATGGAAGAAGGAACATACAGAGGTGGAGAAGGAAAAAAATTAATTAATTAATTAATTAGCTAATTAATTAATTTAGAATCAGAGGACAGGCACAGATCTCTTGGTCAGAGCATAAAACATACAAACTATAAAAAATAAATATACTAATTTTTTCTCATTAAAAGATACCAAAAAATGAAGATAGGCCAGAGAAAACATGCATAAAGCATATATCTAACAAATTCTCAGAAGTTGGATTTTGGAACCAGGGTGATGGCTCAGTGGATAAAGTACTTCCTGCCAAGCTTAATGACCTGAATTCAGTCCCCAGAATCCACATGTTGGAAGGAGAGAGCCAACTCTTGCAAGTTGCCCTCTGACCTCCACATGCATGCCAAGGCACAGGCTCACACATCCACAGAAAGAGCAGGTGGGAGATACTTGCATAAATACAAATAAATTAAAATTTAGTTCAAAAAAAACTTTTAAAGTCATGGTTTTAAATACAAAACAAAACAGAAAGGGGTTTAAATTGATACCTCATGCAGAAGAAATATAAGTGGCTGGTAAGCACATCACTATAAAGAGATAATTCCAATTGAAACTTGCAATTGCACACATACAAGAATGGTTCAAGTCAATAAAAATAAATACCAATATGAAATGCTGGAAAGGAAGTGCAGCAACCATGTTCTTCATATGTTGATGGTATATGCAGATAATAACACAACTACTGTGGTAAGCTATTTATAACCATCTTACAAAGAACATACACTCTTAATCATGTAAACCTTATGACCCAGTAAAAGACATGAAAATATGTGTCAACAGAAGACTCTGGTATGAATACTCCCAGCTACACTGTGAAAGGCTCAAACTTTAAACAGCTCAAAGAGTATTGCAGAGAGTGGGAGAAGGGAGTGGAACAGAGAGAGAATGTGTGTGTGAATGTGTGTGTGTGTGTGTGTGTGTGTGTGTGTGTGTGTGTGTGTGTGTGTTTGTCTGTGTGTGAAAGAGAGAGAAAGAAAGAGGGGGGAAGAATAAGAGACCATTCTGTTTAGTTTTTGTCAGCCTGACTTAAACCTAGACATACATGAAAGGAGCGAGTCTTGACTGAGTGATTGCCTGCATAGCATGGGACTATGGGCATGTCTTTGGGGCCATTTTCTTGACTGAGGAGTGATTATCAGAGAGCCAGGACCACTGTTGGAGGCGCCATCCCTAGGCAGGTGGCCCTGAGCCGTATAGGAAGGGTAGCCAAGCAAACAGAGAAGGCCAGCCATAAGCAGCACGGCTCCAGGGCCGCTGTCTCAGGTCCTGCCCTCAGTTCCCTGCTTTGAGAGGCTGCTTTGACTTCTTTGATGATCTTTGAGCTAAATAAATCTTTCCCCCACCCCATGTTGCTTTGGTCAGAGTTTTATCACAGCAACAGAGAGACAAAGGAGAAGACACACTGGGGTTGATATAACAGTGGAATAGCTTAAGAAATGAGGAGTGACTAGCTTGATATATACAGCAAATGAGTCTCAAAAGATTATGTTAAGCTAAGGGAACAGATAAATATGAAATTCATACTGTTTGATCTATTTTGTATGGACTTCAAGGGCAGGCAAAATGAATCTGATCACTGTATTCAGGACCATGTGCTTCGGGTTTCAGTTTTCCTGCAGTAGGATGAGGAAAGAGGAAACCAGAGGAAAGAGGCCCTGGGAACTCTTGTGCACATGAGGACCACGCTCGCATCTTGATGGGATTCTGCTTACACGGCTGTATCGACACTTGGCAAGTCACTGAACTGCACACTTCAGTTCCGTGCATTTATAATATGTAATTATATCTCAATTAATTTGAAAGGAATGATTAAAATTGACTCAATAATTATTACAAGATGCCTTTAATGTACCAGGCCTTTGGCTAGGGACTGGGGATATAGCCTGGATAAGGCACATCCCTCTAAAGGAAAATGACTGGGAATGAATCTGTTTGCTATTTTCCATGTCATGAGAATCTTTGTGATTGAAACCCCTTTTAAGTTCTACAGTCATATACACATACACTTCACATGCATACATGCATATGCATGTAGCATACATACATGCATATACACACAGCAATGCATGCACATGCACACCATGTGCACATACACATACCCACACGTGTAATACACACATACCACATATATACCTGCATATGCACACAGCATACATGCACACACATGCACACTATGTACACATACACACACCCCACATTCATACATGCAAACACTCATATCATACATTCACACATACATACACAACACATCGTATGCATATACACACACCCCACATGCATGCATACACCTCACATGTATACATGTGTACACACACATACCACATTCACACATACATACACACAGCATGCATTCACACACACACTCCCACATCATGTGCACATACACACACCCCACATGCATACATGCATGCACACACATACACACACCACATGCACATACACACACATACATACATACATCACATGCACATATGTACACCCTACATGCTTGTATGCATACACACAGCATATATTCACACACACACATCCACCATATGCACATACAAAAGCAACAAGGGCTCCTCTCCTCTCCTATCCCCGGTCTCTGATGTATGGTTGTATATAAATATCAAATCACAAGAAACGTTCTAAAACTGTACACCTGCTCCTGCCCCAAGTATCTTGGAACAAAGTTTCCAGAATCATTCTTCCAAATGAGAAGCAAACCAACCCTAGCATGGCTCCCAGAGTCCTCAGCAAGAATGCAGCCTCCCGTCCATCATCCCAAGGAAGGCTGCTCTCTTCCTCCGCATCTTCAAGCCTGCAGAGCTGCAGGGAAAGCAGCACCAACCTGCTGGCTCCCAGCTTCCCCACCACGCCCTTCCCTGGAGAAATATAAACAAGAGCCCATTCCCACAGCCTCTGCACCCAAGAATAACCAATTCCCAGCAATGCCCCATGTGCTGTGAATAAGGGGAAATGCAGAAATGCAAAAGGCACAGTCAAAAACGCATTCATTATACATTCAACACATGTATTATGAAGAGAAAGGACATGAGAAGGTGTATAGAAAAGGCCCCAAGAGGGCACCTGCTATCAATGTGGGGTAACCTGCAGCCTCTGTCAGTGTTTTTCCAAGCCAGAATCTGTAATAGATGGCCCACTGCTTTTAAAATGTAAATCATACATAAAGATGCTACTGACTTCTTCCGTTTCATTCTTCATCTGTATAATGGCGGTTTTAATTATCATTCTGCCGCTGGGAAGAGATGCCATGACTAAGGTAATTCCTATAAACCATTTAACTGGGGGCTTGCTTACCGTTTCAGGGGTAAGATCATTCTCATCACGGTGTGGAGCCTGGCAGCGTACAGGTGGGTGCTGGAGAGCGAGCCAGTCGTGAATTCCCCAACCTTATGTGCAAGCAGCAGAGAGAGGCTGAACCTGGTGTGGGCTTTTGAAATCTCTCTTTTTTTAAAGATTTATTTATTTGTTTATTTATTTATTTATTATTTATTTTATGTGTATGAGTACGGTGTAGTCATACAGATGGTTGTGAGCCTTCATGTGGTTGCTGGGAATTGAATTTAGGACCTCTGCTCACCCCAGTCAACCCCGCTCGCTCCAGCCCAAAGATTTATTTATTATTATAAATAAGTACACTGTATCTGGGAAGCAGAGGCAGGCAGATTTCTGAGTTCAAGGCCAGTCTGGTCTACAGAGTGAGTTCAAGGATAGCCAGGGCTATACAGAGAAACCCTGTCTCAAAAAATCAATAATAATAATAATAATAATAATAATAAAATAACTAAACAAATAAGTACACTGTAGCTGTCTTCAGACACACCAGAAGAGGGCGGTCAGATCTCATTACAGATGGTTGTGAGCCAACATATGGCTGCTGGGATTTGAACTCAGGACCTTCAGAAGAGCAGTCAGTGCTCTTAACCACTGATCCATCTCTCTGCCCCGGGCTTTTGAAATCTTAAAGGCCAACCCCAGAAACACACCTTCTCCAACAAGGCCACATCTCTTAATCTTTCTCTAGGGACAGGACATAGGTGTGATAGCTCTTGGCAAGCACCGAATGCTACACACTTAGCATGTTTGATGGTTTCATGGGTTATTTATGTTACAAAGAAAGGGTCCATGCTTAGCCTGGCTCCCTAAAGCCAGTGTAAACCTGAGAAAGTGCCCTACTTCTCTCCACATCTACAGAATGGGAATAGTAATAGCACCCGGATATTTGCAGTGAAGACTAGACATATGACTGTAAAGCCATCAGCAAACTGGCACATGGATACCATTGCATCATTGTGACTCACCTAACTCCTCCTATATAAAAGGCTTCCTGCTCAGTCCTGCCTGAGTCTCAGAGACAGAGAGAGTGGAGCTCCCGTAATAGCCAAGATCAAGTCAACACACAAGAACGCCATTTTGCAAGCATCCCACAAGCATCCCAAGCTACTGACATATAACCTTCAGACTGAGCCCTCTTTGGTCCATACATGGTGATTGCCTCCAGGTCCAAATCAAAAAAAGTAGGAGTCAATGGAGAAGCAGTGGACCATGAAAAGGCATGGCCTCTTTTTTTTCAAAGTGAGAGATCAGAAGAGATATCCTAAGAATCTAGAAATGCCTCTACCTGCCGTTCATCTCAAGCTTCCCTGGAAACACGTTACTAAGGGTGCCTTGACTGGAGTCTGGTCCACAGTCTTCCTACTCAGTGATTGAGCAAACCTCCTCTGAATGAGCAGATGAGTACTGTATGCAAGATGCTGAGGCAGTCACAAGGATCATTTTCATAAGAAGGACAGTTCTTATCACAAGGGAGTCACTGTCAAGGGGGGGGGGAGATTCATCCTAGGGGCAGGGGGGTGTGTTGCAGGATGCTGAAGGCTCCAGAAGGCACTGTGAACACAGAGATTGGCTTAGCGGACAGCCTAGGTAAGCACAGGGAAGGATTGGACCTTGGAGTCCTGCAAGTCTGGAAAGAGCATGTCTGTGGATACAAGGGGGCCTTCCAGGCAGAAGCAACAGTGAGGGTCCCAACAGCAGGCAACAGCAAAGCCCTCAGCTCAGGTGATGGTGGACATATTTGAAGCTAAGAGAGCAAGGTCAGGCTGTGGGCTGATGCTGTAGACAGGACAGAGCCTCACAGAAGTCACTACAGAGGTTAAATTTCCAAGTATCCAATGGGACAGCTGACAGCTTCCTCAGTCTAGTTAAATTAAATTAAAATATAACTTGGGCAGCTGTGGAAAGAGCTCAGTCAGCAATGTGTTTGCCATGCACACATAAGGACCTGAGTTCATCTCCCAACACCTATGTAAAAGAGCTACGCATGTCTGCACAGTCAACTCCAGCACTGGGGATGCAGAGAAAGAGGGTGCCTGGAGCTCATCTGCCAGTAGCACAGCCTAATGCATGAGCTCTGGACCAGTAGGAGACTCTGTCTGAACAATAAGGTGGACCACACCTGAGGAACAACAGGTTGTCCTCTGTCATCTATATTTATGAACATGTGTGCACATATGCACACACACACCTGCTCACTCACACATATATACATACAAGCACACAGAAAATAAATGAATGGCGTGTGACGGTCCATGCACATCTTTTAATATGTGGCAGAGATGGATGGATCTCTGTGAGTTCAAGGTATATGTGTGTGTGTGTGTGTGTGTGTGTGTGTGTGTGTGTGTGTGTGTGTGTGTGTGTACATACATAAATGCAGTTCTTTGGTGGCATGAGCCACATTCAAATGCTTGCTAGCCACATGTGGCTGGTGACTGGGACACTTGACAGGGAAAATTGTTGGATGTTTGTGAGCACCATCATGGAAAGTAACCTTGTAGCCTCTTCCTTCCTGGGAAAGATAACAGATCAGAGGCAAGGAGGCCAATGAAGAATAACAAAGACTCTGCCTTGTACTGGTGAGGGGAACCATAGAGAATTCAACCAATGAAACACTTAAGGACAGAGAGATAAGACTTGGTACTAACACACTGGGAGACAGTATGGGCAAAGACACCAGGAAAATCAATACCAGGGTCCTTTTTTCTGGCACTGTCTGCTGGGGATCCAGAAGTCACTTCTAGAGACAGAAGAGAGAAAAAGTTCCAGGTCCGGAGAGAGAAAGGGGTACTGTGCTTCATGGCCCAAGTCTGGGAAAGCAGCACCATACTTAGTCCTGGTTGTGTTCAGCAGGAAGTGCCCACCAAATGTATGTGCCATGGTTTTACACCCTAGGTTGTAAGCTGTGACCTGATTCAGGGTTATATCTTGGGGCTGTGAGCCTGTACTAAGGGGCTCCTTGGGCTGCAGGGTTGGGAGTGTGTGTCAGTGTGTTATCGGGGACCTGTGCTGCTGGTGCTGAGTGGAGAGAGAGCTAGGGTCAAGCTGTGCTGTTAAGGTCCTCAGAGTTGGAGCTCTGACCTGTGCACTGCACGCTAAGGAGGATGTGATGCTTGCATGAGGCTATGGAGCAGGGAAAGGCGGTTGCAAGGTTGTAGGATGCTGTGTGAGGAGACAGGAGACCACAGCTCAGGGAAGCTACTCTGAAAGCTCGAAGAACTCGGGGCAGAGATGAAAGTCCATGAATTCCGAGAGACTGGCTAGAGCTGAGATGATTCCTCAGTAGGGAAGAGTGTTTGCTACATGTGCATGAGGACTTGAGCTCCATCCCCAGCACCTAATATACAAAGCTGTGCATCACTATACACGCACTTATAACCCCAGTGCTGTGAGAAGCTGAGACAGGCCGGTCCCCAGAGACTGCCGACCAGCCAGTGTAGCTAAGAGAGCATGTCCGAAGTTCCCCAAGTCTGGTTAGAAAGCTTGTCTTGAGAAATTACAGCATAGAGTAATAGAGTAAGATATCTGATGTCCTCCTCTGACCTCCATGAGTGCACATAGGCACACAAACATTCACACACAAGGAGAAAAGGAGAGAGGGGCCAGGGAGGGAGGGAGGGACACAGGGAGGGAGTCAAGAAGCCAGAGATTCAGGGAACTGAGGAGGAAGAGAGGAAGGGAGGAAGGGAGGGAGGAGGCATGGTCTTGTAGAGCCTTCTCACCTGAAGGCTGCATGTTTTTATTGCCTACACAAACACCCCCAAGAGGCTAGGAGACAGGTACTGTGGACATATGGACACAGGCCAACAGCATGTGAACACCAGCTTAAGCTGTGAGAAGCCCTGAAAACTCATCTCCAACCCCCTGGAGGACCACTCAGGAAGGAAGCTGCACTCATCCCCACCTCTGGGATCCCAAGACACTGGAAGGTGGCGGCACACAAGACTGTTCTCCTCCAAAGCCACGGGGATACTTCCTGTCAGCTCTCATAATTGAGTATTACAGTATTTAAATTACAAATTGAGGCTTATTTTTACAGGTGTCATTTTAAATATAACACGAAGTTTCTTGACATTACATCAGCCCGTCCACACAAACAGCTGCGCTAAGCTGCCCGCATGTGGAAGGCACATGGCCGGAGAGGGTCAAGTCGCAGCATGCTTTGCATACTCACAGGCATGGATGCGTGTGCATGGGAGCAAGTGAGGTAGGGGTGAGGGTCATAGGACTGATCAAGAGTGCATGCGTGCGTGCATGCGTGCGTGCGTGCGTGCGTGCGTGCACACAACACCAGGAGTATGTATAAAGTATGTCGAACTATGTGCAGCAGTGCACACATGGAGCCTACATGAGTAACAGTGTGGGGTGCGTGAGAGAGTCAGAATGCATGTTCAAGTCCACTGCTAGAGGCTCCGGCTCCACCGGATTTAACTGCACAGGGGACAATCAGCAGAAACTGGCTGGTCTCTGTCTCCCTTAACTAACCATAAGGCTCAGCATGTGGACCAGCTCTTCCATAGGGTAGAGGGGCTGCTATCGCCACCCAAGGCAGTGCTACAGTGCCCTCCAGTGGACACTGTCCCTACCCCAGCCCCTAGCCAGACCCAAAAGAGAAAAGATACTTGTTTGTGCCATTCCTGTGGCCAAATCCCAAGACTGGAGTCTATCAGCCACCCATTCAAGAACCCAAGAAGAGCTTTTCCTATGATTGCCTCAGTTCCCTGAAGCAAAGACCCAGGGGAGCTGAAGCCATAACTCTAATCCTCCATTGGATCTACAGCCTTTCTCATACTGGGCCAGTCACAGCCTAAAGTTATCTGGCTTCTTCCTGCTGTGGAGACATCCTTACCTGCAAGAGTCATCCTGTCAGCCTCATCTAGAAAATTTCTACCCAGCTCCCAACCCTGGAAGAGAGAGAAGTCCCCAAGCCTTTCTTCAGCGTGCAAGTAGGTCTTTCTAAGAGTTCAGAGGACAAAACATGGACCAGGATTCCCCCTCTGGGCCCATTATGCCAGAAAAAGAGACAGCACTAAGGAGTAGGAAAGGTCTCCCTTCATCTTTCATGAATCCAGCTTCAATGATGTTTGGAGAAAGATACCCAGAGACGAGGGAGGCTGCTCTGTCTGACTCCACTGCACCAAATCTTAGCCTGGAAGCAGTAATGGCGCAGACTACTGTGTGTAGATGATAAATGGTCAGCTCAAATACGGCAACTCCTCTGAAAGGCTGTTTATAGAGTGGGAAAGATGGATGTGACATAAACGGGGCATAAACCTAACAAAAGAATCCTCTGGGCATACACTCGAGCAAAATGTTGCTCGTGGCTAGCAAGCACCCACCAGGCTGAAGAGCAGTGTGAAGAGGCAAGGGCAGTGGTTGGGCCTCATTCAGGGTTACCAGGTCCAGAGAGAAGTGCCACTACCCAATGCACTGAAGGAAGGGAAGAACCAGTTGGGGGAGTGGGGAAGGCAGAGAGTACTTGCAGAGAAAATCGGAGGCATTCAGCAGCAGAAAGCCACAGAATCATAGAGGACCAGCCATATCCCAACATCCCTCCTAGAACTAGTGACTGCATGTGTCCCAGCAATAAGCCCCAATGCCTCCCACCTCAACCCCAGAATCATTCTATAAAGTGCAACATGCAATCTCCAGCATGAATTTAAAGCCAGCAGCCCAGAATTCACCCCATCCTGCCTCACACATGGCTGGCCTCTGAAGGCCATGACCCTGGGGCTCACTTACAGAAGGCAGAGGAAGCCAGAACCACGTGCACTGTGTGAACAGGAACAGAATAGTCCAGGGGCTGGCTGGTCTCCTGGGCTCCAAATCCACAACATCAAGCACAGAAAATACATTATCTTGGGGTCTCCACAGAAGGCTTCTACCTGGCTGGAACCAAAGTGGCTATGACTACTCATTCCTGAGCCAAGTGACTAGCCTCATCTCCTCAGGCCTCAGAGGTCCCTCTCTAGATAAGGCACACCTGTCCCTCCTGCCCTCTAGACCCTCCCCCATGCCAGGGATAAAGAGAAGAGGCCTAAAAGAGAAAACCAAGTCTCAGTGCTTTGCTCTGCACAGGAAGTAAGCAGGTAGAATGACTCAACAAGACGTGGAACACTTCCCTGACTGCCGTCTGACGGTTCTCTGTCCACTACTATTTCCCAGGAGGCTTCTTCCTAGTCTGGGTCCTTTCTCTCTGACATTTTAAATGGCCTCATTGCTGTGCTATCCCCTTTTGCCACCTGTTTAGCATTCAGAGTGCAAGATAATCTTGCCATGCTACAAGCCCTTAACTGGAATCGATGATCACGCTCTCAGATTGACCTCAGCTCCTTGCCAAGCTCTGGTTCCACCTGAGTCTTCTCTGTGTCCCTGACTTCAGCTCTCAGAGAGTTATAAACATGGCAGCCCGGCTCCACACTGCGGGAAAGGAGATGTGTATGCACAACATGCCTATGTGCACATGAGCATGCCATGGTTGCCATTCCTTAGAAGTCATCCACAGTGGTCTTTGACACAAAGTTCTCATCAGGACCTGGAGCTCAACTGATTAGGCTAACCGAGCTCACCAGCAAGCTCCAAGGATCTGACTGTCCCGCCTCCCCTATGCTGAGATTATAAGCACACACCACTACATCTAGCTTTGTACATGAGTGTGGTAGATCAAACTCTTCACACTTATTTGATTCCCAGACAATCTTAAGCATCTTAAAGCGGAAGAATAGAGTGCTATGTCCAGAATACATCCTGCATTATTTCATGAAACAATGAAACAACTTTTTTTCTCTTAGTCACGTTGAATGAGCATGATGTATACATTTATGCATGTGCATACACACATAGGGTCAAAGAATTATATTCAATGTGTTTTCCATTATGTGCTGTAGTTCCTAATCTCTGGAAGTTCTAGGCCTGACTCTCTGTCAATGTTAAGTCCTCCTGTAACAATTTCAATGATGTCTAATCTGTCCTTCCCATCTCCCATGTCATGGGTGTCTTCTCATCACCCACCAGTGATTCCTGATGTCCCACTTTACTGATGATCAGCTAGTGGGTCTTTGGACACTAGAGAGCCTGTCTTGGGGCAGGCTAACAGGCCAGGGTAGTGGAGAAGAGTCCCCAGAATGCCTTTGCCATGTGCCTCCTGCTTCATTGACTTGCTCCTGTCTGTCCTTCAGGAAGGATGGGTCCCAAAAGAGGCTTAATGGCTCCTTCCTCTCTGAGCTGTCAGGTTAGTGCCTTTGTCTACAGAATTAGCACAGGTGCACCTGCAGACTGGTGTCCTCATTAAACTATTTTCTGCATCTTGATCTTATAGGGATGGCTCCAGGGGACCTTTCAAAAGAAACACTTCATTTGCAGTGGCCTATCCAGATTGGAAGGGGTGCTCTCCCCATTTCCTCTGAAGAGGTGTGAGAGGACCTGGATCTCCTCTGGGTACTTGAATCCATCCACAGATGTGAAGTAGTCAAAGTTGGGTATCTGTTAGATCTTCGCTCCCTGACAGTCTCCTGTTCTATCCATTTGTTGATGCCATTCTCTCCATATATGGCCTCCATCTATGCCCCATAGTGCAGTCAGCTCTGTTCTGGTTGTCCCTTCTCCACCACAAAGGATCTTGGTGAGAGGCAACATTCACAAATGGTGTCATCATATTGAGAGGATGGGATGTATTAGTGACTAGAAGTTCCTTAACATCACCCTTGTGAACATCTGTCATCTCTGCTTCTGGTTAGCATGCATCTTTATCCAATATACAGCTTGGGGTTTAGTTTACCTGGAGTAGACTGCCATGGCTTCCAGTCTAAGAAAGGAGTTCAAATGTCCCATCAGTTGACAGAGAGTAGGCTGAAGAATGAAGAAGACATATTTGATTCTCTGGTCACTGATTCACTTACCATTTTCTGGGAAGATGGGTTCTCTACTGAGACATTGGTCAATGACAAATTGTAGGTACCAGAGAGCATTGCTGAGGATCAGAATTTAAACCACAAAATTTCAGAGAAAGATTTGGGCAAGAGGGTTGGGAAGGTGGATTCCTAGAAATAAAGACTACAGCATCTTAGAAAACAGTAATAGTATACCCAGATCACAGGGGCAGAAGTAGAGATTCTATGCAGGGAAGATGAAGACAGCTTGAGCAAAAGGAGGGAGATAGAAACCATAGGGCGTGTGTAGGATAGAGTTGGTGATCTAAACCAAAGTAGCCTATTTATGGGAGGATCATTTAGTGAGGAGCTTGCTGAGCCAAGGCAAGTGGAGCTAAGCACACCGGTATGGAGACTCATCTGAGCATTGTCTGAGGAGCTGAGTCTTGGATCAGAAATCTCATATGATGTGGAGAGCGTAAGTGAACTAAGTAAAAGTTCAACATCAGACCTGTGTCTTCCTTCTTACAGCTTCCCCATATCAATTGTGTGTGACTGACTCATTTACCTCTTCCCTTTTCTCTATCTCCTTCCCTCCCTCTCTTCCTTTCCTCTCCCCTTTTGTCCATTCCCCTCTTTCTCTGCTCCATACTCTTTCTCCACATATCCCTTCTGCCCACAAACAACACATATTAGCCGAGTGCCCACAGCTCTCACAGATACTGTGCTGGATAGATTAGGTAGCATGCTTTCTGTCAAGGGCTGTATAGTCTAGCTAAAAACACAAGCAAGACCAATTTTCATTTCAATAGAGTATAGCTAGGGCTGGAGAGTAACAAGAACTCCAAGGTGGCATCTTCCTTAATGTAGGCCAAAGACAACTTCCACTTAGAGCTATAATAACTGAGCTGACTCTTAAAGGGAAAGTAAATACATCCAAGGGAAGAATGGAGAAAAGATTCATCAAGGGAAGAATGGGGAAAAGGTTCATCAAGGAAGTAGCATGCCCAGAGTAAGAAGGCTAGGAACTATATTTGGTGTGGAATATGCTTGAAATAGTCAAAGTTGCTAGAAGAATTCTAATGTCAAGTCTGCCTTGCTAAACCATGGAAACTCATCTGATAATAGGCAGAAGGAAAAACGGAATCCCTTTTCCTGTGTAGGACTAGTCTAAAGAAGAAATACCAACCTGCCCAAAGAGAAGGCAGGTACCCCTTAATGGGTGGGGATGGCATCACCCTTGCTATAGCTAAGGATGTTGCTCCTGGTTCCCTCACTAAAAGGCCTGGCCCAGAACCAGGCATGTTATCCTACCTTAACACTCATTCTTACAAAAAGGATTCTGGTGACCTTTTGTAGAAAGGAAAAAGACAAATCTGTTTTAATGTAGTTGTTCCCAGACCATCTTCCCAAAGAACTGCTCTGCTCCTGGCCTGGAGAAGGGATCAAGTCCCCAGGGACCTGGGCTAGGAGAAATCCTAAAGGAAAACTTCCAAGGAACAAAGAGGAATCTGATTTTAAAAAACTTATCAAAGCTGAGGCTCTCTTCGAAGAAAACAGATTTGGCAAGAAAGTTCCAGTTCATTCACGTTATTCTATTAGCGGAGATTTCTTTTAAAAAAAAAAATAGGAAGAAATATTCTCCATAGAAAGATAAAGGGGGGATTGTTAAGACAAAGCACAGGGATTTATTTGAATTTAGACTTAAATTTTAAAAAATATAGTGACTTCACAAGAGAAAGGCAAAAGGTGACTAACCTCTATATTTCTGATATCAAATCAGAGAATATAACATGTTTTATAGCTTGAAGTATGAAAACTGATCAAACGAAATAAGAATAGGATATATTCTTATGCTAGCTGACTAGGGAAAGCAGAAACCTCAAAGGTTCATTGCTCTCCATCTTCTCCAGCACACATTCCTTAATGCTCAACAATGCATTTCACCATGTGGAAAAGGGGCCTGGCCCTGGGTCTGGCCTCCGCCATCTTGCCCAGGCAGAGCCAACTGCAGGCAAATGCTATGGTACTCAGATATGCCATCGTTTCCTTGGGTTTCCAGCGTTCAGTTCACCATCACTCTGCCCCATGTGACCCTTTCTTTGCCACATCCACATCCTACTTCCCAATGGGAAGATGTACTCCTAAAGAGCAGGGATCACACTTCACAGATAGACATAGAGAAATGAATCATTGTCGGGTTTCCATCCTTTGGTACTAACCTGAAATCTCCAAAGATGCATCACACACTAACCCTGACCTCTGCCCAGCCTTCCTGCCTGATACCTGGACTCTGCCTTCTACCCTGGGCCAGCAACTTATTCCTGTTGGGCCCAGCTCGGTAGGATGAACTTGGTGAGAGGTCTCTGTGCCACAATTCCAGCTCAAACATGGGTTTCAATCCTTAGGACACCCAACTGTCCCCTTACCACTCCCACGTGTAACTCAGTTTTATCCAAAGACTTAAGTTCCAAACACTTAAGGTGGCTCCTTCTCAAAAAGCCTACTATTTCACAGTTTTCTCATTTTTTGTAACATTTGTTCAACCAATACCAACCCTATCCATGTGTGCATGTGTATAATGTATGTGCATGTATATATGTGTACACACATACACATGTGGAAAGAGTGTCACAACACTCATTTAAGGTCAGGGGACAAGCCTAAGTGTCAGTCCTTGCTTCATGCCTTAGTTTTTAGATAGGGCCTATATTTTGTAGTTTACAGCTGTATGTATGATACTGATTGGCCCATGCCTTCCATCTCACTTTAAGAGTCCTGAGAGTGCATGCATGTACTGCCTTAGTACATGTGTGTACTACCATACCTGGCTTTACCTGGGTTCTGAGGATTCAGAGTTCGATCCTCATGTTTGTGTAGCCAGTCCTTTACCCACTGGGTCAGACATCTCCCTGACCCTACTCTTGGGAATGCCTCTCCCATGTTCCCATGTTGTCCAGGGAAAGTTCACGTTCTGATGTTAGCTCATACATCCTTTCCCTTAGAGAATTTTATTCTTACCTCAATGTGTTTTAATTGTTTGTTATTTGCACCACACGAAACCCACAAATGAATTCACCACCCTTTCTGGCCTTATTAGACACACTCACGTAAGACCTTACTCTGTAGGGCTAAAGTGATTTATGTCTCAAAACTGCCCACAACTTGATTCAACATGAGTTATCCTGGCTTAGAAAGTCTTTGATCATCCACCAAAACACTCAACCATCTGATTTCTCCATTTTTTTTAATATATGCTTAAAATTTATTTATTCCACTTCATCATTTTTAAGATTTTATTATTTTTAATTAGATATTTTCTTTATTTACATTTTAAATGTTATCCCTTTCCTCATTTCCCCTCCCAAAACACCCTATCCTATCCCCCTCCCCCTGCTCACCAACCCACCCACTCCCACTTCCCTGTCCTGGCATTCCCTTACACTGGGGCATCAAGCCTTCACAGGTCCAAGGGTCTCTTCTCTCATTGTTGTCCGACAAGGCCATCCTCTGCTATATATGCAGCTGGAGCCATGGGTCCCTCCATGTGTACTCTTTGGTTGGTGGTTTAGTCCCTGGGAGCTCTAGGGGTACTGATTGGTTCATATTGTTGCTCCTCCTATGGGGCTGCAAACCCCTTCGGCTCCTTGGGTCCTTTCTCTAACTCCTCCATTGAGGACCCTGTGCTTAGTCCAATGTTTGGCTGAGAGCATCCACCTCTGTATATGTCAGGCACTGGAGAGCTTCTCCGGAGACAGCTGTATCAGGCTCCTGTTTTTACTGATTCCTTTACTCCTACCCAGTTCTTTGTTTTCTGGTACTAGAAATGCTGGACCTATGAACGCTAGGTTCTGAGCTCTGGGTTTTGTACATCAGTCAAATATTCTGCCACTTAGTTATATCCTCAATCCCTTTATTACTTTTTATTTTAAAATAGGGTCTTATTAAGATGCCTGGGAAACCCCCTTCTCATGTGTAAATGCCATTGTGTTCCCAGCCTCAAACTATCCCTCAACACTCACTGTATATATGCTGTCTCAAAATCACCTGCGGACTCAAAAGAGCCAAAAGGGCAAAGGAAGACATACTTTTTCTCAACATTATGGAAAATTGGTAAAAGCTTGTGGCAGCTGATGCATAAAGCTACCCAGGGCCACCATAACCTCTCCCTCTGTGATGCTGTGACCTCCCTTGGAGCAGAGGTTCAGGTCTAATGACAGATGCTCAGCCTGACCTCTACCTGGACCAATGAATCTTAACCTCAACACTGTAGCATCCTCTTGGCCTGAGAAAAGGGTGCCTTGGTTTGTTCTCTTGCATATACATAAGTCATTCATCAAGTCCAAGAAAGGCAAACAAGAATGTAATATCACTTAGCCAGGCCACAATTAGCAGATTAGCGGCTTGTTGCTCTTGTCTTGTGTCCCACTCGATGAGCTCACAAATGCCCAGAGAGCCTTGACTCGGACCACTCCAGCAAAGGGCCCAGAGACTTCCCTGGCAAAAAAATCCCCCATCCTGTCACCGTGAGTTTCCCCATTGTAGAGCTAAACTACAATTGATGTTCTGTCTCTATCAATTTCTCAGGAATGCCGGGACGCAAGCCCAGTATTAATGAAGACAGCAGAAAAGAAGGCATGAGCTTGGCCTTGCTCCAGAGCTGACGGAGATCACGGATCCTGAGTCATTCCCAGAGACCTGAAGAGGCCCAAACAAGGCAAAACAAGCAGGCTCTGGGGTCACACATGGGCTTGGTGGGGCAGACAGGATGGAGAAGGGCTGGAAGAAAATTTTTGCTGGAAAAAAAATCTCTCTATGATTGTCCCTTTAGGGACAGGTATCATTTTCACCATCAGAGAAGGGGCAATTTGACTCCACCTTGCAAGGTCTTACTCATAGACACATGCAGATACTTCACATGATATCACGGAAAGCTGATGCCACACCCGATATGTCTGACCGAGTCCCTCAGCACCTCTGAGAATGGCCGCTCTGATCTGAAGACCCTGTAGTTCACAAGCCAGAGAAGCCTTGATTGGCATGGAAGGCTATACTGGGATCAAATATAAAGGCAAAAAAAAAAATATCTTCATGTTGGTTAAATAAATGAATAGAAACTGGCTGCTAGAATCCTGCTTCTTAGAAGGTGTCATTTGGGGGCATCTGGCTTCTGAGCCTTTTAATCACATATAATTCCTTAATCCTTCCAAACTAACCTGCTCCTTAACCTATTGGCTCTGGTTAAGTGGAAATACTCTGTTAAGCCATCAATAGCATCAAGTCAATTTATATCCCCTCAAATATAGATCCATACAGGATTCTGAGACAACATCAAGATCCTTAGGTACAAATTAACCCACCGAAGCTCAGAGTAGGACACATGGAGACTTTTTTTTTTTAAAGATTTATTTATTTATTGTATGTAAGTACACTGTAGCTGTCTTCAGACACTCCAGAAGGGGGTGTCAGATCTCATTACAGATGGTTGTGAGCCACCAAGTGGTTGCTGGGATTTGAACTGAGGACCTTCGGAAGAGCAGTCATCCATCTCTCCAACCCAGACATCTGGATACTTAAACATAATTTCTCTGCTCACAAACATTTAAAGAATCAAATCAATGATAAATAGACAGTTCTTGTTAAAGGGCAACTCATATCATTGAAGAAAGAGGGGCATTTCAATACTGCCTTACAGTAGTTGAGAACAGAAGTTATTCGTATTCAAGTTAGTCAAGATCCCCTCCTATTTCAACAAGAACTTGGAATAATGTTCCTTCTTTCTAGTCACAAGAAACCATTCAATACTAGAAAGGCAGCATAGTATGATATATGTGCCATTAGATAGTCAAGGATAGTCTGGGACATTAAATTTACAGTAGTTATAACAACATTGTCCTGGTGTTGGTGGAGGCAGAAGATGGAAAGAGAAAGCACAAAAGCATTCAAAAGAGAAGGGATAAGAAGCTAAGAGAGCATAAGAAAGATGCTCTCACACATGATAAGTACTCAATAAATATTTGAGAATGTAAGCTAAGTCAATATATATCTTAAATTAATGTAGAAGTGGTCTTTTATCCAAGTTTTTAACCTTAGAAAACAACTTCTGTTTTGGCTCAGTCTAAAGGACTCTACCATAGACTAGACAGTTTAAACATCAGAGTTAGTTCCTATGGTTCTAAAGGCTGGAACTTTGAGGTCAGGGTATCAGTATCAGTATCAGTATGGTTAGGTTCTTATAAGAGCTCACTTCTTGGTTTATAGACTGCCATCTTCTCACTGTGTCCTCATGTGTCAGAGAACAAATCTAAGGAACAAGATGTCTGTTGCCTTCCATTATAGGTACAATGAATCCCATCAGAACAGCAGTCACCCCTGCAAGGCTCCACCTTTGAGCACAACTCATAAGGGATCTAACGTACTTATAAATTCAGTGATGAGGCAATGGAATTCCGTCTCTATCAGCATCTGCTTCTTTCTTAAGGGGAAGGATTTGTTTGAGTTACAGTTCATTGAAATTCATCCCATAGTTGTGGGAAAGGCACAGGAGCAGGGGCGTGAAGCTACTCACATTGTGTCTAGAGTCAAAAAGCATGCAATAAACAGGAAGTAGACTTGAAATGGACCAAAGTCCACCCTCAGTGGCTCTACCTCCTAATGTTTCTACACCTTCTCATAAAGCACCAGCAGCTGTTGACCTAGTATTCCAACACATGAACCTACTGGAGACATCTTGCATGCAAGCCACAATATTCCACCCCTGGTTTCCGTGGACCTAAAGTCATGTCAAAATCTGTGCATCCCAAATGCCAAAGTAACCATAGGCTTTAATCACCCCAATACACTTCAAAACTGTAAAGTCCAAAGTTTCTTCTGAGACTTGAGACAACCTCTTAATTGTGAGCACATGTTGAACAAAAAATAACTTACATGCTTCCAACATACAACAGCACACAGAAAGCATACCATTTTCAAAGTGGGGGGAGGAGCATATGAGAAAACCTAGCAAACATCAAACCTGAAATTTCATGTTCAGCATCCGAGGATCTATTGGCATCATCTCAACAACAAAGGGCTTGAAAAGCCCCACCCCTCAACCCCTGTTGCCTGCCATACCCAGCAATGGGATTGTCAAAGCCTTGATAAATCTGCCAGAGCAGCCATTCCGGAAACGAGGCTTTTGTGGGTACCAGCAGCTGTGAACACACTATACAGCTCATCCTTAAAGATACCTGAGGATGCTACTGTGCTTAGCAGGCAACCCTGATTCAGAGTAGACTATAGAGACACAGAAAACAGAACAGGAAACATAGAAGAGAAATTCAATGTCTGGACAACCTCAAACTTCTCTTCACCAAAGAACATAAGTGGTTTGTCAGAAATTGTGGAATCCCACAGATAGCCCCATTGTCCTATGCTATACAAGAACATGGTAGCCACCACTTTGAGAGATGTTTCCCTAAGCTGGAGCTCTGTTCCACCATATGCATATGGCACACACAGTGACCACTACATTTGGAGAAATCATAGATGTCCTAGCCCATGTGACTGCACAGGGATAAAGTCAATAGTAAGAAGTGCCATTCTTGGGTGGCCTGGCAATGGGAGCATCATGGATAAAGACCACCTCACCTGGATTGCCAGCCCTCTCATGGTTCCCATTCGAAGCCCAACACTGGATGGAGGCATATCAGATGGCTGTCACTGTTCAAAGTACCTCCCTAAGGTGACCTGCCAGGAAAGCCCATGGCTCAGACAGCCTAACTTTCTCCTCCACCCATGAGTAGTCCTGATATGCAAGTCACCATCTTTAGCACCAGTCACGATATGCTCAAAGATGTTTGCTTCCTTAAACCCTAAGTACCTGTTACTCTGAAGTCCCATGTGCTATAAATGTTGAAAGGTGGAGCCCACACCTTGAGCATAAATCAGGATGGCACATGGCCTCTTCAGCTTCAGCTGCATTGGCTCCTTTTTTAGACCCCAACACTACACCTCCACTAGTGACATGTCACTTTGATATGACTCTTTTGTTTTTCTGAGCCTAAAACAAAGAAGGTACTCTTTCTTCCCTAACATAACATTTTAAGACATGAAATGCATCATGGGAAGAGAGGTAAGCTTTGCCTTCTGTTTCAGAATTGTGGTTACAGCCCAAAGTGCTAAGTCAACGATGTTGAACACCACATCTTCTAACTTCAAAGCCTGTTCCTCTGCTCCCCTGTTGATTCCATGTGCAAGAGCCAGTTCTGCCAACACACATCACCAGAATCCAGCATCATAAGACTGGGAAATGGTAGGGTGCTCTCCTTTTTGAGATTAATATATTTATAAATGATGTGTCCATCCTCCAAAGCAAGGAAATCAAAACTCTCAAACAATCACTTGAAAACTTTGTAAGTCGTTATGGTTGTCATATGTTGAGTTGGATGAACCCACTCACCCATCCCCAAGGCATATGTTGAAGCCTGAACTAGCAGTTCTTCACACTGTGACCTTACTGGGAAATAGATACTGCAGATATAGTTACTTAAGATGAGGTAATACTGGAGTAAGGAATGTTCCTAATCTAACATGACTGGAGTCAGTATAAATAAGAACAACCTGTGAACACTAGAGCTATGCTATAAAGTCAAGGAACTATTAGAAGGTAAAAGAGATCCTAGCCCAAAACCAAGGGGAATGTAAACCAGCCAAGATTCCAATTTTGGACTGCTAACATCCGTGACTGCAGGACAAGGAATTGCTGTTATTCTAAGCCCCTGAGCTTGAGGCATTTTGTCAAGGCATCCCCAGGAAATGAATACGTATATATTTTCAAGAATGACAAACATGTTCAATTTCGGCTTTAACATCAGACTTCCTAACCTGCCCTTTTGTTATATGAGCCACAAGAAAGCAAATTGGAGAAAAACTGATGTGTTGAGAAGGTGCCAAAGGGAAAGGAGGCCCAGAGTTCTCGTCCTGGCTTCCCAGGTTACAAAAGGAACAGACAATGCTTCTTGGCCTGTGGTCAGTTGCTCAAATGAAGAGAATGAGATATGTCAACTCAACAGAATCTCTTCTCTCCAGCCCTACATGCTGAGAGACTAAAAGTCCCATGCATACACACACTCACATGAGCACATAAACATGTTCCTTTTCAAGGTCCCTGGAGCCCAGGAGAAGGCTTCCTTTCTGGAAGGAGGGTCACTGTTAACATTGAGGCTAGTTAATTAATCAGTTAGGGATAAGTAAAATCACAAAAAAAGACTGAGGAAACAACCAGTGAAACTTAAAACTCATGAAATGTGGTCTGGGTGGTGTCAAAAGAGCCACCACCTTGGATAAAAAGGAGACTGCAGATCCTTTGATGGAACAGAACAATAAATGCAGGTTTTGTTAGCATCTATGAGCATGCTACCACTTTAAATCCTTCATATACAATGTCTTAAAGCCTGGCAAAGTAGTGGTGGGAACATGTATAAACCATTGCAAAAGTAAGTTTCAATGCATACAGACACTTCAATAAGCCAATAATTTTATGTATATAAAATACGATGATATCAAACAACCTTGCAATGAAATATTGGAAAAGGAGCTGTAACCAAGGGTCACTAGAGGGCCAAGGTCACTCGTAACTTGAATTATCAGCAAAAGAGTGGTCATGTATCTATCTAGAATTGAGCCTCAAATGTAGGAACAGATCTTGCATGGGTATCTTAATGGATTGTCTAGCAAAGGCATAGCACTAGGTTAGTGTTTGCAGCATACCAGCAGATCTGTGCTTCAGGAGTAGGGACTGGTTTTTACCAAGACATAGAGATGGGCAGGAATCAGATGTTTAGAAACCAAGTATGTTATTTGGAAGAAATAGGAAAAGAAAGGTGGATCCTTGAATGGAGACTTGTTGGGGAATGGACTCCACACATCTACCCTCAGAAAACCAATGACCTACACCCAAGGTCTTTCCCATCATTAAACCCTGTCCTACTTTCACAGGCTTAACCTTGGCACTTAAGCATGTCCTGGACCATTATGTATGGGATGCAGGGATAACTGGAGATAACTGCTGGCCTAGAGACTTCTGATACCAACCATGAGTACCGAATTGACTTCACAAAGCACCTGAACTGTCAGAGCCTGGGAAGCAGCCCCCATCCAGGCCAGGAAGGCAGAATTGGCTGTTGAAGCTTATGAGACAGAATGTTTTGTCTGGCTCCTGGCCACAAAGGAAAAAATGCAACAAAGAGGAAAAGATATGGATTATTGGCGTGGAGGAAAAGCCTAATGACAAACACATTTGCATGTGTTTCTGCACAGAGAGCCTGCCCTCTCGATGGCCCAGTGGGTGTGTGACAGAAAGAGGGCAAACCCAGGTGCTAGCTCCAGAGATAACATCTTTTTCTTTTCCCAAACCCATACTTTAACAATGGGAGGGCTCCAGATGCCAGAACTGATCTACTATCTCACCTTCCTAATCAACCATCTCCTGCCTGATATTTTTCTGTCTAAGCTAAGGATTGGCTAGACTTTAACAGAGAGCCAGCTGATCAGACCAAACTCTTGGATGAATGGTCCAGGAAGAGTAAGCTTTGTCAGCATCCACGGAGTCCGCTACATTAAACTCTTTATTTTACAGTGTCTCATTTGATCTTCAAACGTAGCAGATCCTGTTCCAGTTTCAAAGATGAGAAAACTCATGGTGAGAGAGTACTCTACTTTTCCATGCTATCTCCATGTATGAAAAGAAAGCTACATATTCAGCCATTAGAAACAATGAATTCATGAAATTCTTAGACAAATGGATGGAGCTAGAGAACATCATACTAAGTGAGGTAACCCAGTCTTAAAAGATCAATCGTGGTATGCAACTCACTAATAAGTGGATATTAGCAAAAAAGAAAAAGAAAAAAGAAAAGAAAAAGAAAGCTACATGAAGTATTGAACAAAATTAAGATTCATGGACACAAAGCTGAGTGCAACTTTGAAAGACATCTTCCCTGACCTCCTTGCCCTGGATCAGTTAGAAGAACTGAGGTCATAAGAAGAATACTAACTTACCAAAAGTTACAAACAAACAGGGAGCAAATGCTGCTTTGTGCTTCTGCCCCCCAGCTCTATTGCAATTAGGAGGTATTACAAACACAGGAGTGGAGGCATGCTAAGGGGCTAACCATCAACAAGGACTGTAGGTAGTTAACTGAGAAAAATCACCTGGCATGCTAATACTGCATGGTCCAAACATTTGAGCAGTTTCCATGAACATGGTACAAGATGCCACCACTCACAGGCAATGGCTGTGTGCACACCCTCATATGGTATCCGCATGTCTTTCACATGGAGAGCAGGTCTCATTAATATCTCACCCACTGAAGACAAGACATTTGCTTTCCTCACTGCACACAATCGCATGCCAAGCACGCAGAGAACACACTGGCTACAGGTCAAGAAGTGAAAGGACCTTGCTAAGGCTGGGTTGTAAATTATCAATTATAAACACAGTGTCAGCTTGGGTAAACTCTTTTAACTTACCAACAGACCTTGTCCACAATGTCAATTAGAAAGGGAAGAAAAGGGAAATCTGGAGAAACCATGTGGATGAAAAAAAAACAAGCAGAGAAGCATGAAAAACACAGCAAACAAAAGCCTTTAAGGGGCAAGTTTATGATAACGTGGTGGCAACAGCCAGGCCAAGAACTCTTTAAGGTGAGACCTCAAGACCTCTCAAACCTAGTTGAACCAGCAAACCTAGAGTGGGGACTTGACTAAAGGTCTATGCAGCAATAGCATTCTTAAGTTAGTGATTGAAGACCCCTGGCCACAATTTACTTCTTAAACAGTCTACAAGTACTTATTTAACTCTACAAGTACCCAAATACTTAAAAACCATCCAGGCTCAGGTTGATGAAGCTGAGGGAGGGCCTGAAGCAGCTTGGGCTATGTATAAATTCCCCATTCCCCATCAAAGGGGAAGGCCATTCTATCCAAAGCCTGTGATCCAGGGGTCTGGATAACTCTTCATCTCAAACACTCATCAGGATAGAAATAATGTATGTGTACAGACTGGCATAGTATCCAACATATGGTAAGAACTTATAAATAGGATTTATAACTAGAATCAATGCCAGGCATGGCAGAGACTGATGGACTACAGCCCATTTCCTCTCCCTCTCGGGCACAGAGAACATATGCCCAGCCCTTTTGCAGTTAGGTGTGGCCATGTGTCTGAGCTCTGACCTATGGAATGTGGGCATCAGTGCTCCGTGATGCTTCTCAGCCTGGTCCATTAAAACCTTCCATGTGCAGGCCTGCTTCTTTGCCCCATCTGTCAGCCAGATACAGAAATGCAGTGGAGCATCCACAGCCCCAGGGAAAGGCAAAACCACAGACAGAGGAGCCAACATCCCTAAGTGAACATGTCTAATGACACCTGGAGAGTCACCAGGAACGTCACACTGGACTTTGTGTGGGTGAGAAATAAACTTTGCACTATATTAAGCCACTGAGATCTGGGCGCTTGCTTGTTTCAACCACATAACCACTAAAATTACTCTAACTCTGAAGTCCTTAACCTTGGTTTCCTGGGAAGACTCACAAAGACTGGATCCTTCTTCTGACTCCCAATTTGATGAAGCCCTGACCTTCTGTCAGACTCCTGGAAGTTTCTCTGTGAGACCCAACCCTTTCCCTCTGGTTTGAACCATTTCCAGGAGTCCTTTTTCCATTGGGACAGACCTTACTGGCATTACATCTGTAACTCCTGCCAATCCAAGAGCCATCTGCCCAAGGACAGACTGCCACATCCCCACCCCACCCAACTCCAAGTCTGCCAGGCTTGGCTGGTTCCTAGGAATCCTCAGAGCTGAATTAGGGAAACAATGAGGTCTGTGCCTTTGCTTGTGAGAACAGTAGGTCCAGAGACAGTCAAAATCCAAAGGGAAAATGCAAAGGGCTCATGTGATAATGAGAAAGATCTAGGCTCACAGTCATTATATGTAAATCCACTCAACAGTTAACAGAACAGCCACCATGGAGAAGGCTCCAGTCACCAGTGTGTGTGGCTCATTAAGGCAAAGATGAGCATGCCCTAGTAACTCGACACATTTTCATTTCCTTCCCTTCTGTCTCCATCCTAGTTGTGCTTAGACAACATGGTTACTATAGCTAATTAGTCTTTGTTAACCATACATGGCTAGTCTCTGGACACATTTGAAGAATGAAAATATTGTGAATCCCTTATATCATGTGAACTCTTCTTTAAAATCTTCATTTCCTTTTATACATGCTTAAGTGCAGTATAGTCTCTTCCAATGACTGACCCCCAACACCCTGAATATGAGGGAGTGTTTCAATAGCTACTGTGTGTGCCCCAAGGCAAATGATGCATCACCAGGAACCTGTCTCCTTAAGGATGCTGTGCACACCACTGGCCCTTGTCCCTTCATCAGTCAACACCCACAGGCACAGGCAAGAGTATAGGCTGATGGTATCTGGTCCTTATTCTCTCTCACTTTCCAATGGAATGACTGCAGTCAAAATTCCTTTCGTTCAGGACACCATGCTGAATCAGTGTGGGACAACAGAGGATTGCGTGACTCTTATATTCTAAAATCCACTTTAATCTAGAACCTCCACCAGAAATCTCTGCATGGTTCCTAGAAGCTTCCTTCTGCTTTCGGGTAACCAGGGGCCAGTCTGAGCCTCCATGTATGTGTCCTGTTCCATTGTCCCCAGGTTTTCAAATGAACATACAAAAAGTCTGTTCCTTGTCTATTTATAGTTCTGCTTTGCTGATCAAAGGAGGTAAAAATCTGGAAGTGTTTTGCTAACCATAGACAAATCCACTGGGACAGAGTAAAGGTATCATTAAGCACCTCTGGCACCTGATGTGCCCCCTCATCCTCACAGGTCCCTTTATCTGTCATCCCTTCTGCAAAGGCCAGCTCAAACCAGTATTATGCCTGTTCTGAACTTTTAATGGTCCATTCATTTACTCCTCTCCAGCTGTAAGCATGGTGTATCTTAGCACTTTATCTCAAAAGCACTTGGGTTCTATGTACTAAAATCCCATTGACTGGCTAAATGGCAAGGGTAGAGTCTGTCTGGCTTGCCTTCTATCCTATACTGATAATAATTATCTTAGTCAACTGAGTTGTTTCCCAGTGTGCCAGCATGCATGGACTTCTATGAACCTTAACAAGGTTCCATAGAGAAAAGATCTCTAACTGTACATTGCAAATAGACAATATGAAGCACTTCAGAAGGCATATGCTGCCTGAACTGACTTTGAGAAGATGGGTGGACTGTAGCCAAAAGAAAAGCCTGGAGCGGCTCAGGGCAGGAAGCTCTGATGAGGGTATACAGTGTGTCCCAGAGTACAACATGACAGAAGAAGGTAGGCTCCTATAGAAGGGCATCTGCAGAGGACAAGGCTGCTACTACTACAAAGCAATAATAGAAGAATCTGGAGAACATATGACCTCCAACATGCGTGCTCCATTTTCACCACTAAAGAGTCCCATTAATTCTGTTTCTCTTCATCCCCACAGTGGTGACTAAGGAAGCCCCTCAGTACCGCCCCAAGATTACGGACTCCCACATCCACACTAGACATCGGTATTGGCCCAGCCAGAAGCCCAAGGCAATGGGGAGCTGCCCAGGCTGTTTAGTGGGCACCCCTGGAGTGTGCTCTGTCTCCTTGCCAGCCAGGGGACAGCCCTATATTATTTCAGCCCCTGCCTCTTTTGTGTTCTATGTTCATATTTTCTTGACACAAACCATACAAAGTTTCAACACTTGGAAACTGCAAAGTAAACCATTTGTACATACCAGGTCTGGGAACACTTTAAATAATAGGCCAGTTAGTTAATGCTGCACTACAATAAAAATTCCCTTCCAAGTACACATTACGTCCTCATTAATGCCAAGTGAGTTCAGTATGATTAATGTTATGACAATAAATAACTAGGAGATCATGATGACCGCCAGGCTGCAGCACATAGTGGGGCCCAGAATAGCCTTGGCTCTGCCACCTTCTGAGCTTACTGGGTACTGACTACCCCTCTGTCAGGCAGACTCCAGCCCCTCCAAAAGCACAGCTTCAGTGGGCACAGGCCATGTTAAAGAACAGAGCTAACTCAGCTCCATTCAGGTAGTCAGGTTAGACAGAGATGGGCAAGGGAGACAACGACGTGGGTAAGGAAAGCCATGATGGCTACAGCTACACGGGGCACCATCATAAGGGAGTGATGAAATGGTAACTCTCTCTATGGAGACAGTAAAGAGCTTACTCAAGGAAGGGAGGCATGTCCATCACTATCCCATGCCTGAGATGCCCACAAACAGACATAAGCCCTCACTAAAGGGAGGGTCTCTCAGAAGTTGAAATGGAAACCCAAATTAAGGCTGATCAAAGATAGAGTGAGTACTTTTCCCAGTATCTCTATGCCATGAGACAGACTCCTGTAGCATCCTTTGAAATGAGAGATGCTGGAATAGAAAATGAGATGCTGACCATAGGGGATGAGAACTGCATTGGGCAGAAGAGAGTTTTTCCAAACCATGGAAACTGTTCTTAGCCATTAGAGTACAGAGAGGACCCAGAAATTCAAAGAATGACTTTCTTCCCAGTACACACAGAAACCTACTCTGCGACTACTACCTAAGTAGTCAGAAACTCTCAGGAGTGAGCACTCGGTCTGAGAGTAAACCCAATGGAGTGCGGTGAGAAAGAAACAGAGTGGTGGGCAAGAGCGAGCCGACACTCTGAGGTGGGGAAGAGCAGCTCAGATTTTCCACGCTGGCAGTAGAAGGCAACCCCATTGATTAATGGGCTTGCTGGGTTGACTAAGAAGGGAGGACAGGAGTAGCTAAATGTGGGTGTTGACTTTTCAAAACAATCATAAATTCCATGAGAGTGACAGAAGGGCCTGCTCTGTAATTTTTTTTTCATTATTTACACTAAAGACCTAATTAAAGTCATTATGCTTTTTGTTCACTAAACAAAGCCACTGGCAAAGACACAATACCAGCAATAATGGTTGCTAGGATCACTCTGAAAGAGGAGGGCCTCAGACTGAGCCAGAGCCCAATAACTAACCACCTTAGTCAAACGTTTGCTGAGGGGGAAAATACTCTGGTGAAACGCAGAAGAGAACCAGGGAAAATCCTTATATAGCACCCACAGCATCATAGGAAGCAAAAGAGCAAAGAATCCATCTCCCAAGTACCATATCGCTGAAAATGACCCGTGTCCAGGCAAGTATAAGAACAAAACAAAGCAAATATCCATCAGTGACTGTGTCACTTCCAGATGTCTCCTATAAACAGGGCCCAATAGAGGAATTTGCAATTTAAAAAGAAAAAAATGATAATCAATCTCTAAAGTCACATTCTAATGATATCAAAAATATAAACTAATGATAAAGTCAACTGAGAATAACCAAGGTAGACATCCCATGCTGCTAAAAGTACCAATTTATAAACATAAATTAATAAACATACAAATTACAAGCATACACAGAGCAAGCACCACAGCTCCAAAATATATGAAATGAACATAGACTGATTCGCTGAGAGAAATAGATGGCTTTCAATAATACTTGGAGAATCTAATGATCCATTTTGTAGTAAGGAGGAGAACATCTAGACAAAAGAGCGATTAAAAAATAGAGACTTGCCAACACGATCCGCCATTACACACTGACAAAGAGCACTGTATTCAAAATTAACAGAATGGCTGCACAGTCTTCTCAAGTGTTCATGGGACACTCTACAAGACAAATCGCCTTTAGGCCACAAAATTAGTGGCCTAAAGTAAATTTAAAAGAATGAATTCATACAAATTATCATTCCTCATCACACCAGAATTAAATGATAAATCGGTAAGAGAAGAAAAATGGAAATTCCTTGGTTTATCAAAGCTAAACTGCACAGTGTCAAACAATCAATGGGTCAAAGAGGAAATCCTAAGAGACATTATGAAGCACTCAGAGACGAGCGGCAAAGCAGACCACACACCACAGCTGCGAAGCTCGGTGACAGCGGTGCTCAGAGGAAACCTGCGGCAGCAAACACCTACTTAAAATATATATATTAAGCATATATTAATTAAAATTTATTTATGTTAATAGCCTAATTTTCGACATTAAGGAACCAGGGGAAGAAGAATAAACTAAAGCTAAAACTAGCCGAAGAGGAGGTACTGAAGATTAGAACGGAGAGAAAAATCTAAAGCAGTAGCGAGAATCAATGAAAGCAAAAGTTGGCTCTTGATCGGGGTAATAAAATGGACAGACTTTTAAATAGACTGATCCTAAAAAGATAAAGTTAGAAATGAAAGTGAGAGCATGGCTACTGACAGTAACAAACTATAAAAGATTGCGAGAATGCTGTGTGCTAACAACTTAAATGCCTCGAATAAAGGGGAGACATTCCTCGAAATGCACAAATTACTAAAACCAACTCATAAAAAAAAAAAGAAAGAAATTAAAACCTGAATGGACCTAAAACAAATAGAATTAAAACCATTAATCAAAACGATTTCCCTGGCCATAAGATTTCCCTGTGAATTCTACCAAATGTTTAAAGTAGAATCGATGTAATTGCTGCTTACACAGCTCCGCAACAGCAGAAAATGCTGCCTAAGTCGTTCTATGAGGTTCTCCCTTTCCTCCCCACATGAAAGCCAGAGCCAGGAGAGAGAGAGAGAGAGAGAGAGAGAGAGAGAGAGAGAGAGAGAGAGAGAGAGAGAGAGAGAGAGAGACAGAGAGACAGAGAGACAGAGAGACAGAGACAGAGACAGAACAAGAAAGGAAAACCACAGGCAAAAATACTCAACAAACCACTAGAAGACTGAGCACAATAGAATACGGAAGACCTGCACACCTGTACTTGATTAGGAAACATTTTCAGCAGGGATGGAAGAATGGGTCAGCATAAGAAAATCAGCAAAGGTACTGGATCAATAAAGAGAAGAATCAAGACCACGTTCCCGCCTCAATAGATGCATAAAAGGCACACGACAGGGCTGGAGAGATGGCTCAGCAGTTAAGAGCACTGAATGCTCTTCTGAAGGTCCTGAGTATCCCAGCAACATCCCTATAATGAGATCTGAAGCCCTCTTCTGGTGTGTCTGAAGGCAGCTACAGTGTACTTACATATAATAATAAATAAATCTTTTTTTTTAAAAAAAGGCACATGACAACGTCCAACAACCTTTCATGGAAAAAAAAAAAAAAACAAACAGCAAGGAAACAAGTAATGGAGGGACAGAAGGGAGCCTCAACATGACATCATACTCAGTGACGATGACAAGAAGCCATAAACTTTAGACCAGGAATGGACAAGGATGCTTTCCTTCCCTCCTGTTCATTAGCACTGCACTGAAATCTCTCTCTAGAGTGACCAGGCAAGAAAGGGAATAAAAAGCATCGGATTAGATATGAAGGAAGAAAAATTATCCTCATTCCGAGATAATCTGATCTTAAATAACAGTGAAAACTATTGACGATTTTGCCAAAAGCCACTACAGCAAATAAGAAAATGGAAAAAAAATTGTGGAGCACAAGATTAACATATGAAAATCAGGTGTGCTTTTGCACATCAGCAATGATACCTGAAACTGAACCTAAGATAATAATTTTCAGCAATATCCAAAAGAACAAAAACCCAGGAACAAATTTACAATATTTTCACATGAAAAGAAAAAAATGACAGTGCACTGCTGCAAGAAACTGAAATTTAAAGACCAAAGCAGGATGCTCTGACTTAAGTTTAAATTATATTTCTCAATGCTATTCAAAGTAGCCGGAACATGAAGGGCTTGTATTGGCTTATGGGCAAGAAGTTAAATAAATACACCACTTTCTTCATTGAGAAATCCTTATGAAAATGTTGTAATGTTGCCTTGCTAGAGTGTGCTTAATAGCAGGCAGCTTATATTCTGGAAAGATCTCATCTTATATAGACTCTGTAATATATAGGTACATAGCATCTGATTCACAGACAATGATACTGACCTAAAACAACCTTGATATTTTTTTCAAAAGCCTATATAAAGTATGGTAGGCTTGATTTTTTTCTATATATGCATGTTTTTAGATCAGAAAACCTAATGGTGAGCAAGATTTGCAATGGCTTGACTTGAAAGTTTTACTCTTTCATGAGAGCCAGAAACAGTAAATAGCCTGTGATGGTTAATCTTACTTATCAACTTGATGGCCTCTGGGACCAACTGAGGCACAATCCTGGGCAAGTCTGTGATGGTGTTTCCTGGATGTATTAACTGAGGGGGAAGAACCGCCACTAGTGTAGGCAGCGCCTTGCTGTGGCCATCCAGATATAAAGAGGTCTCAGGAGAAAAGTCCTGCTGTTTACCTGGCTGTCCCTTCAGTCCTGTGAGTGCAACCTTCCCTGTTGCTGCCAATGCGGCAGCTCATCACATGTCACTAACATCCTTCAACCCAGCTCGGTCAGCTTTCTAACATGGACTGAAGACCAGCAGCCCTTCAGGAAGACTTCCAAGACTTCAACACAAGATTGATTCTGCTGAGGAATCTAGCCTCACCAAGCAGCAACCCAGTCAGCCACTTCAGCATGCAGGTAGCCACTGTTGGGTTATCCAGCCAGTTCCATGTTAGCCAATGGAATATTGTAATATATACTCATTCTATCAGCTCAGTTGCTCTAGGGAACGCTGACTAGTACACCACTCAAAGGCTCGCCAACAGTAGAATGCATATATTGTGACATAAACATAGAACAGCAATAAAATGATCCATGCAGAAAGACAGAAAAGTAATGTCCAAAAAATGCAAAGAAGGAAGGAAGGAAGAAGGAAGGAAGGAAGGAAGGAAGCAAGCAAGCAAGCAAGGAAGGAAGGAAGGAAGGAAGGAAGGAAGAAGGAAGGAAGGAAGAAGGAAGGAAGGAAGAAGGAAGGAAGGAAGGAAGGAAGGAAGGAAGGAAGGAAGGAAGGAAGGAAGGAAGAAGCAGACACTGAAAAAACACATTCACCCAGATTCTCTAAGTTCAAACATTGGCCCCCAAAAAGGTGATATTGAAAGCAAGATATTAGGTTCATTTGAGGAAAGGTAGTAAATTTCAGAAACTCCGTGCAGGGGGGAGGGGGCGTGTAAAGGCTTTTTTTTTTTTTTGATAGTTTAAATTTTTTATATATTTTTTTATTTTCTATATTCTTTGTTTACATTCCAAATGTTTTCCCCTTTCCCAGTTGCCCCCTCCCCATATGTACCATAAGTCCTCTTCTCTCTATCCATTCTCCTGTCTTTTCCCCTCCCTTTTCTCTGTCCTGGTACTCCCCTACAATGCTGGATCAAGCCTTTCCAGGATCAGGGCTCTCTTCTTCCTTCTTCATGGGAATCATTTGATATGCTAATTGTGTCTTCAGTATTCAGAGCTTCTGGGCTAATTAATATCCACTTATCAATGATTGCATTCCATGTGTATTCTTTTGTGATTGGGTTATCTCGCTTAGGATGATATTTTCCAGTTCCAACCATTTGCCTAAAAAAATCATGAATTCATTGTTTTTAATTGCTGAGTAGTATTGTGTACTATACCACATTTTCTGTATCCATTCCTCCACTGAGGGACATATGGGTTCTTTCCAGTTTCTGGCTATTATAAATAGGGCCACTATGAATATAGTGGAGCATGTGTCCTTATTGCATGCTGGGGAATCCTCTAGGTATATGCCCAAGAGAGGTATAGCAGGGTCCTCCAGAAGTGTCATGTCCAGTTTCCTGAGGAACTGCCAGACTGATTTCCATAGTGGTTGTACCATCTTACAATCCCACCAGCAGTGGAGGAGTATTCCTGTTTCTCCACATCCTTGCCAATACATGCTGTCTCCTGAGTTTTTAACCTTAGCCATTCTGACTGGAGTGAGGTGAAATCTCAGGGTTGCTTTGATTTGCATTTCCCTAATGACTAATGATGTTGAGCATTTCTTAAGGTGCTTTTCGGCCATCCAAATTTCTTCAGGTGAAAATTCTTTGTTTAGATCTGCACCCTATTTTTAATAGGGTTATTTGGTTCCCTGGTGTCTAACTTCTTGAGTTCTTTGTATATATTGGATATTAGCCCTCTATCGGCTGTAGGATTGGTGAAGATCTTTTCCCAATTTGTTAGTTGCCATTTTGTCCTTTTGACAGTGTCCTTTGTCTTACAGAAAAATGCTATTCTGTTCATCTGAATGTTCTACATACATATTCCTTTTATAAAAGTTCATCATGCCATACATTCTGTGTGTGCATATTTTTATATGCATGTTATACTTCAACATTTTTAAATGTTATAACCTCATCACTTCTCCAAAATGGTTCCATTCTGTCATTGTAAATCTTCTAACTCTAACTTGACTCATGTCAATTGATTGGTTGTGGTCAATTATGAAGACAATGGTGAAATTGTATCTTCTTTATCTATCTGTCTATCTATCTATTCTTCTCTCAGATATTACATCCTGACTGCAGCTTCTCCTCCCTCTTCTCCTCCCTCTTCTCCTCCTAGTCCCTTCCCACCATCTCCCCTCTCCCTCAGATCCACTCCTCCTCCATTTCTCTTTAGAGAAGAGGAGGCGCCCCAAGAATATCAACCAAACAAAACATAACAAGTTACAATAAGACTAGGCACAAACCCTCACATCAAGGCTGGATGAGGCAACACAGTAGGGACAAAGAGTCCCAAAAGCAAGCAAAGAGTCAGAGATAGCCCCTGCTCCCGCTATTAGGCATCCCAAGGAGCAGCAAGCTTCACAGCCACAGCATGTATGTGGAGGATCTAGGCCAGGCTATGAGGGCTCTGTGATTACTGCTTTGGTCTCTGTGAGTCCCTGGACAACTGCCTAGTTGATTTTGCAGGCTGTGTTCTTGTGGTGTTCCTGACCCTTCTGGCTCCTACAATCCTTCCTCCCCCTCTTCCATGGGATTCCCTGAGCTCTGCCTAATGTTTGTCCGTAAGTCACTACATCTGATCCTATTGGTGGCTGGATAAAGCCTCTCTGATAAAGATTATACTAGGCTCTGGTCTACAAGTATAGCAGAACGTCCCTAGGAATCATTTCACTGACTGCTTTTTTCTGCCAGGTATGTTTGGTTCTATCCTAGGTTTCTGAGCTACCTAGCCTCTGGCCCCGACCAGCAAGGATTCCCTCTCATGGCATGGGTCTTGGGTAGGAGCCATCAGTGAAACTGCATCTTAAATTGTGATTAATCTCCAAAGGCATTATATAACATAAAAGCACATAAAAGCATTTGTTGCATACAACTTGAGACTAAATGACTTTTTAATATGTGCACAAGTCAGAAAGCAATAGCTTTCTGTCATTGAAACAAAAATGTCTGAATAAAGCAAAGAGGAAGACTGGCTTATTTTACCTCAGACATTTTTAGGTAGTTCGGGCTGTTTATGTTTGCTTTGGCTGTGTCCCTGTACACTTGTGCTGAGACAGAATACCCTGGCAAGGAAGCATGAGGCACAGCAGAACTGGTCACCTCAAGGGCTCCAGGAAGCAGAAAATGAGGACAAAGCCAGGCTAAGAAAAAAATATCCTCAAAAACAGGCCTTCACATACCCCATCCCAACATGGCCCTGATGAGGTTTGTGCCCTTAGGATCCAGCCTCCTCTCAAGTAGTACTATTACCTAAGGACCAAAGCGTCTGAGAAACATCTGAACCCAAACTGTACTATCATACATGGGAGAAGTTTGTTAAGTACTGCTTCCCAGTTCCCTGAGACCTTCCACAAATATGCCATGGAGACATTTCTAAGATCTTGGCTCTCTCCTGCAAGTCTGAGGAAAGCTGATTTCCATCCCCTATCTCCACACCATGGAGCCACCCTTTTTGATTTTCACTGCATGTATCTCCCAGTTGACAAGAGACTCATTTTCCCACTTAGAACCTTTCCTTGTAGGAGCTCCCAAATTCCTTCTCCATTCCCAAGATGAAGTTCAGAATAGAATCTTCCATGTCACAAAGCCAGGCCAGGGTTAAGCTCTCCAAGGTTTTCAGAAGTTTATACACAGCATGTTCACCCCTCCAGGTGCTGTAGCCAGGTCCAGGTCCTGTATAGACGCTGCTGACCAATTCCACACCAAGCAAGGAACTCTGTAGGTGTGGCCTTCCTCCAGTGCAAATTTACAATGCGAGCATCCCTGCAAGAATCTCTGAGAGTCATGCCTGGCAGACCTTCTCCCAGTATGCGTGACCCCTGTATCCAGAGCTGTTCTCTTGCCTGTGTATTCATATTCCATGCCCATTCTAAGATGTCCACAGGGCTGTTCCACAGAATCATGCCACTTATGTGACACATGAATTCTTTAACATGGTCTGAGATGCTAAGAACTGCACCCCTGGACAATTTCATCATTGTGTAAACAGCATGTGTGGATTTTTTTGAGAGTAAAATATAATTACATTATCCCCACCTTCCATCTTCTTTCTAATGTTCCTCCCATGTACTATTCCCAGAGTTCAATTTCAATTTTATGGCCTCTTTTTTTTTCTTATTGTTCTCTCTCTCTCTCTCTCTCTCTCTCTCTCTCTCACACACACACACACACACACACACACACATATATATATATATATTCCTAAATGTATAATACAACCTGCCCAGTATGTATAATGTTTCTTGTATGTATATGTTCCAGGGCAGACTATTTGATATTGGATAACCAATTATTAGATCACTGTGGTACATGCGGTCTGCTGATTGAAATGTTGTGTGACATGAGACCGTATTATACTAACATCTCCCTTCCCTATAAGGAGAGGAAAGTTAAAGACATGAACATGACATGTAGACATCACTAATTTTCCCACCCTGGGGGACTACTCACATTATATAAGTTACTAAAAGAACTTGAGCTAGAGTTCACTCTAGGGGATCAGGGCAAATAGAGGTACGAACTCTAGCTAGAAAATTCCTTCGAGAGAATTTACCAGCTATGGCCCTTGTTCAAGGCCTCCTGGGTGTCACATTTTTTCTAACAGCACTATCCCTGCAGCTCTGCTCTCCCAGCATTGGCAGGCCCTACCTGTGCACGAGCGGTCCCAGCTTTGTAGAATCAGATCATACTAGAACCCAATCAGGAAAGAACAAGCCCATCAAGAGAATATTCTCTCTAGGGACCATGGACTGCCTAGGGCCAAAGGAAAAAGAGGTTATCTTTTGTGACATCCTCAGAAGAATGGAAAGACTTGGAGCATGGTAAAGAGCTGCCATTCACATGTCAGTGAGACTCCAAGCATCCTCCAGAGGCCATAGGTAAAGATGATTCGGCCACAGTCACCTGTGATGGAAGAATGACCTACCAGTATATTGGAGGACAGCAAAGTGTTTCCTGTTTCAGTCTGTTAGGAAAGTCCTGATACAATAGCCTTACTCCTGGAATGCTAAGCCAAAACACACCCAGCAGAGAACCTGGGCCAAGAACATTTCTTTCCCAAGGACCCCATTTCCTCAGTTGTAAAAGAAAAGTGTGGCTCAGAGTAGTTAGTCCCCAGTCTGATGTGCATCAAAATCAACTAGGAAACTTTGTCAGTGATTCTAACCTACACCTCAGGCAATGTCAACCAACACGTCTCAGGGGACCCAGGTATGGGAAATTAGAAATGTTTTACTGATAATTGTTATTTTCACTAAAAGTCTATGGTTGCATTGACAGAATGTAATGTTCCACTCCAGAAGACATAGCCTGTGGTGACATTCAAATATGTTTCCTGACATCAGGCTAGTTAAGCTACTTAGGATATAGCGAAGGGTGAGATAAATGAAAAAAAAAAAAAGGTGAAGCCTTGGTTAAGTGTAAAGATCATAGCGCATCCTGTGCAGCCATGGCCATCTCTGTCCAAGTCAGCATGTCTAATCTAGGGACACAAGATCCTTCACTAATCTTCTGTGGTCTGTGTCCCTTGTCTCATCATGTCTTCCCTATCCCACCAGAACATGAGGTCTTCTTTCTGCTTTCTACCCAATTGTCAGAGTAGGAGACTGAGTCTGCTTTTCCTTTTCCCCTCTCTATCTGCATGCTGACATCTAGTGGCTCTAAAACAAAGAGGTTCCTCTATCCTCCCCACTCATCTGTCCCTGAGTATGAACTTGTCATGCTGAGGCTCTGACTTATGGGACCCCATGCAGTGACAGGTAAGACATTGGGGAATCATGTGTTTGTGCCTTTGTGCAAATGGATCCAACACCTCTGCTGAAATATTGTTGGGAATCTGACCCTGAATGGATCGCATGCCACCAAAACAGCTCGTCTGTACCGCGACCTTGTTCTGACCAAGATGATCTCAAGACCAAGAACCTTGTCCCAATCATCTGTGCCTCTCCATCATCTTGTCCGGTGTCTGCCATCAAGGAAAGAGCATCATGCATGATGAATTGAAGGATTAGCCACAGCCCAGCATGATTTCAGCAGCATGGGAATAATGCCTTGGAGTACTCTCCTGCATGGGCTAGAAACCCAGAGAAAGCCCTTGGCCTTCTCCTAACAAGATAACAGCCCTTCACTCTGAAGAGAACATTCCATATGTGTCAGCTTTGCCAAGGAAAGGGAGTCAAGCAAAGGTGTTTCCAGATCATGGAAGAGCCTCAAGGACCCAGCGCCAACTTGCAGCAGGTGATTCACTCTCAGACAGAGTCACCACACCTTGTCTTTGCCAAACCATCTGTCCATCAAACCAGCAACAGAACCCCAGCCCTGCTTGGCCCGGCAGAGCCAGATTTCAAAACTCCCACAAGCCCCAAACTGCCAGCCAGTCATGACTCCAGTCTTGGGCTCTCCTACAGACGCCGAGTTGTATGTGTCTTGTTCAGAGATGTTTATAGCTCAAGTTCCAGAGACAGCTTGGAGGGTTCTCAAGCTGTAATCTACTTAAGACAAAAAAAAAAAAAATCCATGACGTCTTCTTGGAATCAGTCCGAATTCCCAGGGGAACATTCCAACCTGTACTTTGGAATATTCCTACATGCTGTATGCCAGGTGAGAAATTAGAAAGGTAGACCATTCGATGACTGGGCATGCTGAAATGAAAAACACAAATCTGCAAAGGAAAGAAACACAGAACATGGAATCCCATTCCTGAACATAATTCCAGCAGTGCAAGCCAAACACAGGAAGCTTTACCCAGGATCTGAAGTTTGCCTCATCCCCACAGTATCTTCCCCTAGACAGCAGTGGTCAAGACCAATTTGTCAGCTCATAGCATGGATATCATCTTCAGTGGCCAGGACCCCTACGCTCAGCCCTTCCTGGAACACAGTGATCAATAGCAGGGGTCGCTGCTTAGACCTGTGTCAGAATCAGACATATTCAGGGCAAATTTCCCAGAAATCTAACTCATAACTGAACAGCCTTCAGGGAAAGAATTCTTGCCGAAGCAAGACTCAACAATGGAGAACATGATATAAGGTTTCTATGCTTCAGCAAGAGGGGATTCCCAATATACCCTGGGCTGACCCTCATATCTGTCCCCCGTGGAGTTACAACTATCATCTCATCTGCTTGAAGACAAGCTAGTAAACTACAATAAGTCGGGACATAAATCAGTTTTCAGTTTGGGACTGTGAGAGATCTTACATAGCACTGTGGCTCACAAGGACCACAACCCTGATGGGAGGGGCCTTGCTGTGGGGGTGACCAATAAGGGGGACCCACAAAGCAGAAAACAGAATCAGAAGCCATGCTTGGGGAGCACGACAGGACTCTGGGACATGAGAAACTTGACAAGCAGGACAGCAATTCCTAGGAGAAGGAGGTGACTGACCACTTAGGAGCACATGTGTAACATATGGGATGACCTAGGGATATTTCCTGGCAACTCTGGAAAGGAATGAAGTCTGTAGAAACAGATGGGAGTTGTTTAGAGTCCACATTATTACTGCCACTGCTTTGGCTTTTTTTTCCCTTAACTTGTTTGCACAGATTTGACAGTGATAGACTCTCATAAGAGAAAACAACAGCACAGTTGACAGGCCAGGACCTCTAAGGCTTAGCTCAGCTTCCTGTGGCCTGCATTTCCTAATCAGAAGGTGAGAGCTGATGCTGGAAAATAGGTAAACACAGGGGGTATCTAAAGCCATTTCCTTTGGCAAATCTCCACCCCACCCCTACCCCTCACCCCACCCCATCCCCCATCCCAAAGTCTCAGAATCATTAAGTAAAGCAATGGCTGGACCGTGGATGAAATGGGTGATGGGACATATGGCAGGTACCTCTGCTTCTTGTCCACATAGCAGTATACCAGAAGGGTCTCCGGGGACCTCTATGAATTGGGGCCCAACCCATTCCTATTGAACAGGGACAATTTATTTGTGATCACTGTTCTTGAAGCTACTGACCTTCCTCAACCCTCAGCTAGCTCTTTCACCTGCCCACAAGATTCTGAGAGATGGTGGACCTGGCCAAAGAACAATTGCAAAGCATCATTCATTCACTCAATCGTTTGGTATTTAGTCAAGAGTCCCTGTGTGCTGGGCACTTAGCCAGACTCTAAATGCATATTGGAAGAAAAGGCAAACCCTCCCCACCCCCCTGGGAGCTCTGCAGTCTGGTGAGGCAGGCAGGCATCCAACAAGGAGACACAGAAGAATTGCAAAACATGGAAGAAGAGAAGGCTTTGTAAGACGATAAAGTGCTCTGTAGAGATGCTACTTAGCCTGCCTGTGCTGTGAAGAGAATTGGAACAGGGAAGAGAGAGCTGTCTGGATAAAAGCCTTGAAGACAGAAGAAACTCTGTGCCCCTAGAGGAAGTCACCTTGCTATGTAAAATATTGGGTGCAAAGAGAATAGCTTCAGGGGATGTAGCAGAAAAGAGGCCTTGACTAGCTGCTAGAGGCCATAGGCTATTACAAGCAATAAATATCTGATCCAATTGCAAAGGGAAAACCATGGGGGCGCATGGGCGGAGTAGGGGGGGGAGAATACAGGGCAGCAGGTGAAGGATATGCCTGTAAAAGCTACACCGTCTGGTTTTCTCCAGTTTGGCACAGGGCTGCAAAATGAAACCAAGAAGAGTGAGAAATGGCACAAAAGTTCAAGAGATAGTTGACTCTGATAGTAGACCATGGAAGAAGGGGGACAGCCTGAAAAATATTTCCAGATAGAATTGATGGTGACTGTGCGTGTGGATGAGCAGAATGAGTGTGGGACAGGGGTGAAGATGATGCCTCAGCTTCTGGATGGAAACTAGATAACGGGAGGAACCATTTATTGGAGTCAAGTCTAGGATCAGCAAGATGGCTTGGCGAATGAAGGCACATGCTGCCGTGCCTGATGACCCAAATTCAGTCCCTAGGACCAGCATGAGGGAAAGCAAGAACTGACTCTCACAAATGGTCCTCTCAGCTTCTCATGTGTGCTCTGGCATGCACATATTCACACGTGTAATAAATACACATCAAAGAAGCTAAGACTAAGATAAAGCAGGTTTGGTAGAGAATGAAGTTCTATGAGATGTGTAAGGTGAGCCTGTGAGACTTCCAAAAGGGGACGCTGGCAAGGCAGCTACACAGCTTTAGAAAACAGAGGAGCACTGGGAAGTTGCCAGTACATGGTTGTGTACTGGGGCAGAGATGCCTAGTGACAACTTCGGGGTGTTCATCTCTTTCCTAATCCCAGTTACCCCTGAGATAAGAAGATATAAGCATTTAATGTTCAGTCAACATTATTCTTGGTTACCTAGAGAATAAAGTCTCAGTTTCTTAGCTCGTGATGCAAGGATTTCCAGGATCTAGCCAGCACCATGCATACCCCTCCCCCCGTAGTCCTGGACATACAGCGGTACTAGCAAGCCAACTTCCACTGTGCTTGAACACATCAGTCTGCTCACCGTTGTTCTCAGAGCCTTTCCCTAGGTCCCCTTCTTCCTTTCCCACACAGACAAACCTTGTATAAAGACAAAGGCAATGTAAGGGCTAAAGTAAGCTAGTACCATGCTGTCAGGGGCAAAGGACAGGGCAGCAGTTGCCAGGGCCATCTCAGTGATCATGTGGAGACTCTGCCGCACTGTGACTGGTAAGCTATAAAGTGGAGCAAAGCAAGCCAGGATTTCTGGGCAAAAAGCAAATCCCAAGGAGTTACATTATAGGCTTGTTGTTGTTGTTGTTGTTGTTGTTGTTGCTTTTTGCCAAGGTATCTTTCATCTAAACAAACAGAAATTGTTTCCAAAATAAACTCTATAAATTTCTTTGGGGAAGAAAAACTAATATAATTTAATATTTAATCAAGGAGGAACAGAAAGGAAGGGCGAGAAAGGAGTATAGGTAACTCAATTCTGCCCATATCCTTGATGCTAGACTTAGCTTCATGAATAAATAAATGAATAAATGATTAATAAATAAATAAATAAATAAATAAATAAATAAATTCTTCTGAGTAGGGTACTTGAAGCATCTTGAGGTTGAACAGAAGATAAATCTAGAAATCCATGCCAGTTTGCTGTAAGGGTATGTCTGGGTCAATGGGCTCTGTAGACAGCTTCTATTTGGGAGTTGCAAGTCCACACGCTGGGGAGCCTGAGGCATATTCTTCCCGGCACATGGCCTGTAGCAGTGGCTTCCTCCCTACATATTCACACGCAGAGAGAGAAATAGAAAATGCTTATACGCTAGTATGTACATATAGGTAACACCATAATCACTTCATTATAATTCGTTTTCCTGACTCACAAGGCACTCTTCTCCAATCTTCATGCTCATGTCTGCATGTGTTCTCTCACTTCCTCTCCACAGGAGATTTCGGAGTAGGACCACTGTCTGAGGAGGAACAGTGTTTTCAGGAAGCAGACGTGCTGAGATGCCCAGTTCTCTTGCTGAAACAAGATCCAGGCATCTGTAGAAGGCTTGGTCTGGACAACAGCAGCTCAGTGTTACCAGGGATCCTGATGTGGCCCCCGGTGTCACATAAGGGCCCCCTGCCCTTTGTCCTCCTTACCCTCCACCCCATCCTCTCACCTTCCTCAGACGCCATCCACCCATTTTCGGGCCCCAGTGGCTCTTTGGCCACTACATCCCCATGGAGCCATCCTGACCAGTGTCACAAACATACAAATACTCCTTATATATCATATGTATAGTATACACAAACACATTCTACATACACTTTGCACAAACACACATACAAACTACATATAAATACAATATGCAGACACATAATTGCAAACCTAGGCACTATATGTGCATTCATGCTAAAGATATACACACCGTATATGCAATGCATGCCTGAAAAAAAAACATATTTAAACATCATATACACAATATACATTGTGCTTATGCACAGAATACACGAAAACACATCCACACACTATATATAAGCATATAGTGCATTTACACCATACATATATACCCACACTGTATTCACATTGTAGGTTCATGTTCGTGGCCACAGATAATACACTCCTCATAGACCACACATATTTTGTACATAAATATATGCCATACACATATAACATACAGCATGCTGGATAGCCATCTCATGTACATGCCACATATCTTATAAAAATTATACTCAAGCACATGCAAAATGCACAATATGGAGAAACACTGCATAAACGATGGACATGACACCCAACTACACATAAACTGACACTATGCACATCCCATACATAGCCGCCATGCACACCTCTCCCACTATCCAGGCAGTGCTGATTTCCCGCCTCCTGAGAGCAGCTAGCCTGACTCTGTTACTCAAGTATACCCACTTGGCACAGCCTCTGTACTAGCACATGCTGTATGAAAGACAGCTCTTCTCTCTTGCCACCAGGGCCCTAAGTACATCTGCTCTATGACCAGTGCTGCTCAGCCTCACCAGTGATACAAGACCATGAATCAAAGAATGAAATGGTATCTACTCTCAGAGCAATTGAGAAAGTCCCTAAGAACACACCAGTGGAGCCTGGTGGTGATTTTTGGACATTCCATAGATGATGTCACTCACCCTGATTTCAATGCTTCAGACATCAGACTAAATAATGCCTTGTGGTATTTTAGTATGGCATCTTATCTAGGTGGATGAAAGAGATTCCTTAACAGAAAGAAAGTAAAAGATTCCCCTAAACTCGGAATAGAAGCCAGTGCTAACTTGGTTCTGCCATGCATCCCTGAAATACCTTGAACCCTAGAGCTTATGTGGCCTCTAACGCCCAATAGTTAACACGAGACTATTCTTTTCCTAGAAGATGTTGTATGTTATGAGCCCTTGAGATAATCAACAGCTAAGGGTTGCCTGAAAAAGCTTAAGACTAATAGAAGCCTTCCTCATAGAAAATACACTTCCTCAGTCCTTAAGTGGAGATAATACAGAGGCCAACAACTGGCCCTGCTTCACTAATTATAGGATCTATTCCCCTGAGCCCCAAATGCTATAAAGAGAGAAGGAAGGAAGTGCCTTGCTCACTCGGGACACTGAACTTGGCACATAGCCAATCCATTTTTGTTCGACATTGGACTTTTAAACCTCAAAACGCCACGTGAGTATTAAACCTGCAACAATCATGGTACGATTGCTTTCTTCACTTGAGCTTAGCCCCATTCCAGCCACAAGACACCTCCATGATGAGGACAAAAATCACAGAGCTCCTGCTTCACCGAGGCCTTCACAGCACCTGAAGATCCCTAAAGGGTCTCAAGCCTGCACCAGAGCTCCCAGAGCCACACAGGGACTGACAATGGCGTCCCTGCCCAGGGGTGCCGCACTGAATGACATCTGACCATCAAAGAGCCTGGGGCCACAGCAACCCCAAACGTGAGGCTGATTAAAGAGGGTTATGCGAATTGCCGAATTAAGCCGTCCAAAATTGGATAAAGTGATTGTGAAATCTGTTTTGAGTCAACCTATCCATGTCTCGTGGCAGGAAAAATGTCTCGGTAAGAGTTCATGGAGGAAAAACTCCAACAGCTCATTGCTGGCTGACCTTCCTGGGCTCCTAATATTCAGTTCCCCAAAAGGCATCTTAGCCATGTAATTTCCAATATGGGAACAATTTGAGTCGCAATTAGGCAAATCTCAGAAGGTTCTGCCACTGATTTGTTCGTTCTCTCAATATTATTCTATAGGACACACTAAATGCTGCACGGGGGTCACACAGAGGACAATCAGGAGCTGTGCATGGTGGGTTACCAGACTGGGTAAAGCATTGCTGAGATTGTGGGATCATTTGGCCTCCCGCTGGGTACATGCCCTCCCCACAAGGCCATCTACTGATGACTCTGCTGAGGACCAAGGCTGTTAGCCACTCAGATCTTTGGCAATGGTATAGAAACTCCTGTGGCCCTTCACGGGGAGTTGGAAATGGCCGGGGCAGATACCAGTAAGAAAGTACCTGGGGAGTGGAGGTTAAAGCAAAGATCACAGTAACTGGCCCGCATTAATCCTCAGGGACAGGGAGAAAATACCATAGCTGAGAGTCGGGTGTGGTGGCACAGGTCTATAAACCAGGAACTCAAGAAGCAGCATCACTGCAAAGCCGGATTGGTCTACAAAGCAACTTCTGGGACAGTAAGGACTATATAACAAGAGTCCATATAAAAACGCCAGCCGAAAAAGAGGGGGAGGGGAAGAAGGAGGGAGGGAGGGAGGGAGAAGGGAGGGAGCAGGAAAGTAGAGGAAAGGAGAGAAGAAAGGAGAGGGAGAGAGGGAGAGGAAGGGGGAGGGAGAGGAAGCGAGCACACTGGACCTGAAGGGCTCTATGGAGAGTAAGTCCACTATAAAACAAAAATAACATAATTTAATGCTACTTTCCAAAGTGCTCCAGGAAACGAAAAATGATTTATTCCTCCTGCTTCAAGCGTAGAACGCAGAGAAGTGGGCCTTGTAGCAGGAATAAGAGTTTATTCTGCAGAGAAAAGTGGCATTCTAGAGCATTCTCCTTTCTTGGTAGAGATGAGCTGGCACTGCCTGAGCCGTGAGTGCCTTCCAAGGACAAAGCTGTCTTCATCCTTTTCAATAAGCAAAAACATACTGGTCTTCAGTTTTAAATTAATGTCTTCTCCCTCATCCCCGCTCTCCCAAGAGGAGGAACCATCTTTCCAACCCCCTGGGGCACATCTGGTTTTCCATGGCCTCCCGTTGTGATCTGCACTTTATCCCCTGAGTGGCTGGTTTGCTCCATCAAGCAAGAATGTCTGAATTCTCTGCATTCTGCACAAGCTGCAGGGAACTGCCTAGTCCCTGTCCTGACAGCCCAGAGCAACCCTGACAGCTCCAGGGAACCCAGGAGAGCATGCATTAGGGCAGAGCAGAGCTTGTACAGCAGGGACACACACACACACACACACACACACACAAGCCTGGTGAGAGGACCCAGGGTCAAACCTGGATGAGTGAGTGACCAAAGGTCACAGCTGAGTGCTGCTAGAAGAGCCCAGAGAATGCCCAGGTAAGATGAGGAGCCCGGAGTGGAAGCCAGGAATACGGGTTGTGCTCATCACAAACACAGTGTGATAAGAATGATGTCAAGGCCACAGGTGAAGTGTGATTGGGGTCCACATGAGATGCAAAAGTTGGACACTCTAAGGGAGAACCTTAAGTGTGCTAGGAGGTGCCAAGACAGAACTACAAGTTCTGGCCCCTGAAATGCTCTATGATCTGTGAACAAAGTTTACTTTCCTCACACAGAACTCCTCCTCCTCCTCCTCCTCCTCCTCCTCCTCTTTCTCCTCCTCCTCCTCCTTCTCTGCCTCCTCCTCCTCCTGCATGTCTTCTCTTGTGTCTGCAGTGTGGACAGACCCTAGCAAGAGCTTTAACCTCCTGACAAGAAGATCCCCTGAGGATAGAAACCATGCTAGAATCCCCAGAGTGGAGACTGGCCTGCTCTTGACTTCTTTTTTTAAAAAAATATGTATTTATTTAATGTACATAGTACACTGTAGCTGTCTTCAGACACTCCAGAAGAGAGCATCAGATCCCATTACAGATGGTGGGGAGTCACCATGTGGTTGCTGGGAATTGAACCCAGGACCTTTAGAAGAGCAATCAGTGCTCTCAACTGCTGAGTCATCTCTCCAGCCCCTACTTAACTGAGGAAACTGTTGTTTCTTGGGCCAGTTGTTTCTCCTTTCCTTCTCTCCTCCCCTCCCTTCCCTTTCTTCATGCTCTTTTCCTTCCCTTTCTCCCTTGTGTTCCTCCTTCCCTTTCTTCCCTTCTTGCCAGCACACAGCCAAACATGATCCCTCACTGACATACCTGACACTCACGAGATACTGAGAAAACACACTAGGCTCTCCTGGGTAACCAGAGACTTGGGGAAACTGTTGATTCCTCATGAACTGAAAGCCTGAGCTTCAGGCTACGTGGTCCTGTGAAGACCTCAGAGCATCTTCCTCGGGCCTCTGCTCTGACTTCTCCCCTCCTTCCTTCTTCCTTCCTTCCTCCTCTCCCTCCTCCTCTCCCTCCTCCTCTCCCTCCTCCTTTCCCTCCTCCTCCTTCTCATCCTCCCTCTCCTCTTTCTTCTCCACTTCACATCCTCCTATCTCCACGAGCTTCTCTACAGCAGATTCAGGTCCTGTGTCATTTAATGACACCAGAGAGATGAACATTATTTATCACCCTGCCCAGGGAAGGACAGAACCTGAATCCACATTGCCCATGCCTCTCTACCCAGATCCTTCTGCCACCCAGCCTCAGTCAGCTCATCTAACAAATGGGGCTAAAAATTGTCTTAAAGGCTACAGATGTGAAGGACTGTTCCCATTTGAAATAGGAGCTTGTTTCTATTATGTTTAGTGTTTGTCTTCTGGCTGAGTGAACAGTCTGAAGCTTCTTCAGGATAGTCCCAGCTCATAAAACCATTCTGCCAAAATACTTGTGGCTTTGCTTAGGGGCACTGCTTTCCTGAGGCAGACAGTCGTCTGCTGTTTGCTGAGCCTCAGCCAGCACCCAGCCCAATCTCATCCAGACAGGGTTGAGGACCATATCTGTTTACCCCACATACTGCCCCCTATATCAGGATAAGCACCTCACACACCTCACTATTCAATGAACCCTATGAGGCCCTACATGACAGGCCTCGTAAGGAAAATGCACAGTCCTGGACAGGTACAAGAAATCCAAGCCATTCTGAGAAGAACCTTTAGCGTAGCTTACATTAGACACAGATGTACCCCAGAAACCTAAGGACACCACAAATGCCACTAGTGTCCTAAAGGCACATTATTCTCCCAGTGACCCTTGTCCAGTGACATCCAGCGGTGCCCAGAGGCGCCCAGCGACACCCAGTGGCGCCAGCTGTGTTCAGAGCAGCCCAGGGGCGCCCAGCGGTGTCCAGCGGTGTCCAGCCGCAAGATGAAGGAGAAAGCAATGGTGACAAGCAGTCTGGGGCATCTGAGCTACATGGGTGTGGTGTCAGAAGAGGCTGAGGTAGGCTTCGGTTAGGACCCAGAAGATGTGAGCACAGAACATTGCTCCAGGAAGGGCATGCCAAAGGTGGCCTGGAGAAGCGGGAACCAGTAAAAGATGAATAGAGCAGGGAGACTCTGGGAGTAGATCGGTCCAGGACGATCCTGGTGGAATCTGAGGCATGATGCAGAAGCAGACAATAGATGTTTGATGATTAGGGAATCATAGAGTAAGGCATCCTCTGAACAAGGGCAGCCGTGGAGAGAAAACAAAATGGTCACTCAGCATGTGGCGTGTGCCTAGAAACACAGTAGTTGTATTTTTTAACTTTCTTTAATTTATGTATTTATTGACTTTATATCCCTTCTCCTCCCATTACCTCCCATGCAGATCACCCCCTCATTCCCTAAGATAAGAAAACATGACACTGACAAAGAGACAGTAAGAGATTTGAAGGAAACTGCCTTCCCCCCCCCCCCCCCCCGGGGTAGCAAACCACAGTTTCCCTAAAACAGACAGCGTTCTCTTACCAGTTACAGCTACCTAAGCCACTTCCTGTCCCCCTCTAGGTCTTATTTAGAGCTGCCACATGCAAACCACATAAACCGATCCCTGTGCCTGATACAGTCTCTGTAGTCTCGTGGAGCTGTTGATGGGCTTAGTCCATGGGCTGAGACCGACCGAGTCTCTGTTCTGGACCACAGAGCCCAGCTCCACATCCATATGAGAGAATCCATTCTGCCTGGCATCAGCCTTGCCTTGATTCATGATTCTGAATTCATTCATACCGAGTAGAGAAGCGATCAGACTGAGTCTCATCCGATCTGTTCTCAGGCATTTCCCCCTGGGTTCTCCCCCCCCCCCCTTTGGCTCAGGAGAACCATCCTATCATGCTATTTAGCTTCTTTTCTACTGATTAACAAGCCCCAGGGGAAGTCAGAGATAAGAAATGCCCCTGAAGGCCCATTCATCACAGCTCTTTCAGAGCCAAGTCAGCTGCAAGTGGCCAATTTTCCTGGGACACTGCCATCTTATGTATTGTATGCATGAAGATAAGTGTGTGCTTGTGTGTGCTCGTGAAAGGGGCACCTGGGTGTGTGTGTGTGTGTATGTGTGTGTGTGTGTGTGGCTAGAGGTCATCAGGTGCTCTACTGCTCTTCATCTTGGCTCCTTGAGGCAGTCTCTGAACCTGATGCTATGCTGGCAGCTAGCAGACCCCAATGATCCTCCTGTATTTGTCCCCAAACCCCACTATTAGGATTATAGGTATACATGGCCACACCTAGTATTGTCACTGGAATCTAAACTCAAATTCCTATACTTATACCACAAGTGATCTTAGTCACTGAGTTATAGATCCAGGAAAAGCTTTTGGTCCCAAAAGAACTGGAATAGCTGGTCACCCTAGTCACAATATGGTGTTATTATATTCAGACAAGTAACTTTGAGGGCTGCTGAGGATACACCAGTGGATATCAACAGACATACTGGTCTGGAACTATCTGGGTTTCTCCACTCAGTGTCGTCCTCCTCAAATACGACATCTGTCCCCAAGTATCTGTGTTTTCAGGCACCTGCTGGAAAACTAGACACACAGCCTGTGCTCCATAGGAATGGCAGAATGCTATCAAATCCTGACCTGAAGCCTTGCTGGTCTTTGTTTTCTCATCAGGGAAAGGCCTTTGATCCTAATGGAGCACTGGCAATCAAGAATTCCCCAAACACATTCAGGTTACTCCTCCTGACTTGGAGACAGGCACTGACAGCCAACTTGGTCATCGTGTGGCTTGTTTTGGTTTAGTTTGGGTTTTTGGTTTTTCTTTGTCTTCTTAACCCTTAGCTGTGCTTGCTAGAGTTGTTTCATTGCAGGGAAAAGAAACCTAGAAGTGTCCCTTCCTGCTCCTAGAGAAATGCACAGTTTCCTTTAGACCCATATGTGTGTTTGCCAGTCCAAAAGTGGGGACACATTTTCTGCTGTGAGGTCTGGGGATGACAGCATGTTTGACACCAGAATTGTCTAGTTACCACCTCTAGCCCTCACACCCCAGTAGGGCAGGGTGCCACCGAAATGGAAGGATATTTTAAGTGTTGCCACACTCCAAAGTTGGAGGGGACCTCAGAACTCATCTGGTCCAGCTACCTCACTCTGCAGATGGGAAACTAAAACCTTCTGAGAGACTCATCCAAGGTCACTTAGCAAGTGGATGGCCATGGAACAAGAGCCCAGCAGTCTGGACTCCTACTCTGGTAATCTTTCTACCACCTTGTAATTGGTTATATTGGGGAGCAAATAGGTGCCTTCTACTATGTACCTACTTACAAATAGATTAAGACAAAAAAAGAAAAAATCCCACCCAGGCACTTTGACAAATAGTGCTATAAACAGTTCTGATTTCATCAAAATGCAGCTCAAAGTTGACCCAAACTAAATCTAACTTGCAGCCAGCTTCAGATCCAGGCTGAGGCTCTACCTGCTTTCCACAGAGCTCAGACCAGACTGAGAGACTCAGTCTCGAGCCCAAAGTTCATGAGATAAACCTTGTCTTTGAGAGCTTCTGCTTAATAATATGACAGCTATGGATATTGGAATGCAAATGAGGATGTGCCTGCAGAGATTGTATAGACTTGGAATGCAGGGGGCTGGCAGCCTCTGACTGAACTCCACATCCAGCCACTCTCAGACACTAGAACTGGGCAGGTAGCCCTATCAATAGACTATACTGGGAGGCTCAGGAAATGCTTCAAATAGCTAATGCTAAGAGGTTCTTCTCCCAGTCTGCACAAAATAGCATATCTGCCTGCCTGCCTGCCTGCCTGCCTGCTGTCTGTTTCCTTCTCTACAGGTTGAACCACTAGCCCAGTCTTTCTTCCTTTGTGTCTCTCCCAGCATTTTCTAAGACAAGTTGGAAGTGCAAGACTCTAGAAAAGATCTAGATAAGGGTAGGTAGAGTTTGGAAGTTACTCTGGAAATATACTTTAAGACAATGGTTCTCAGCCTTCCTAATGCTGCAACACTCTACAGTTTTTCCTGTTGTGGTGATCTCCAACTATAAAATATTTCATTGCTACCTCATAATTGTAATTTTGCTATTTTGAATCATAATGTTAATACATGAAATGTGGGATACTTGATATGCAATCCCCAAAGGGGTCTTGACTCACAGATTGAAAGCTGCTGCTTTAAGATATAACAAATGCAAGAAAACTTATGCACACTAAAGGGGTCCATAGCCACCACTGTGTGACACACCATCACCACACGAGAGGAAAGAACAATGTCCTCAGTAAATAATTCTAAACACGTTCTGGCTTAGTTTGATCCTCTTGTCCTTTGGGAAACTGGTCCAAAGTCACATATGGAAAACTATCTTTTGCATACTGATGTGGTCTAAGAAACTCCTCAACAGAGGTCAACAGACCACACAGCTCAACCTCAGTGTCCAGGTGGTGCCTTCTTGATGTTGAGCCAACAGACCTCTGCATACTTTGGGCTCCCAGTCTCTAAAGAGAACTAAGTCTCATGGTAATAGCAGTTAATGGTTATCCACTACATTATTCCATTAAAAACTATATACAAAAATATCCCAATGCCCTTCCGCAGCCATTGCACATTTTCTATTTGTTCATCTGTAATTCTTTCTATTAACTCATTTCCTCACATTCTTCTAGCTTTATATTCCTTTGCCATACTCCCCACCCCCACTACAGATCTTTACCAGGCATTATTCTTTCTTCTTCTGCCTGAAATGTCCTTCTTCCATAAAAATGTTCCCTTCCCTGCTGAACACAGAACTCATTCATGTTTCATATCCCCTTAAACGCCTCCCCAAGAGCTCTTTGTCATCCTATAACCATCTTCTCCATAAAACCCACAAGGAACTTCTTCCATATCTATCTCATGACTGTGAGGCTCCATAAACATCAAGTTGTATTAACATCAGAAATTTATTGAATAAGAACTACGCTTCTGTTTGCAACCATACAAGAAGAGCCAAATCCTCAAGACCCCAGGGATCAAAGACTCTCACACTCTCTTCACAGTTATAATTCGACTTCGTTTGGAGGATCTTAACAAAAAGCATTCCCAAATGTTGATAATGTTCCTTCTCAGCCTGGAAACTTTTTTTTTCCTCCAAATACATCAGCTACAAAATGCTGGAGTTCTCCCTAAATAAAGAACAAGACAGCCAAATACGCTTCGAGCCAAAAGGTAGGAGCTTGCACCAAGTGCTGTACACGTCTCTTAGCACCTGGGTGGGCTCAGAAAAAAAACAAAATCAGTAAAACGAGATGGGAAAGAAAAGATATTTTAAAGGGGTGTTTTGTTGTTACATAAAAAGTCACATGTTCTATTTCACATCTCAAATCAAGCACACTCAAATCAGGGACAGCATCATGGGGTTAGAGAGCCGGAGATTCCCTCACTGCTACCATGGCCCAAAGCATCTCTCAAACTCCAGTTTGCACCTGCCAGCAGGCAACACTTACTTAATGGGTGAGATTTGGATGACGTTATCCTCTCTTTACTGCCTAGGGAGGTAGTAAAATTAAAAAACATAATAACTATACATGAAAAAAGAAGTTTTTCCAGGCCACACATGAATAACAGAATCCTGAGCTTGTAGTCCATGACTAAGGAACAAAGCCAGCAGCCGTGAAAATCAGGGAAAAACAATAGGCTGAGAAGAATGGGGGAATTCTGTTTCCTCAGTGTCTTCTGATTTTAAGAATACCTACTATTTCTTAAACCAAGAATGGGGTGCATACCTTTAATCCCACCACTCAGGGGCAGACAGAGGCTGATCTATGAGTTCGAGGCCAACCTGATCTGCAGAGCCAGAATAGCCAGAGCTACATAGAGAAACCCTGCATCAGAAAAAAAATGTCTGTCATTTCTGAAGATATTAATATCTAAAAGGCACAAGGATATATTTGGATTTCACACATTCTTTTACAGCAAGAACTCACAATAAGCTAGAAGGCTTCAAGAAAGCTGAAAGATCATCAGCTTTGACAATAGACCTATAAATAGAAGAAGAGGAGATCATGAATATGCTAATGGTTTTCCATGCTGTGGCCTTGCGGTATTGAGGTTTTAGCCCTAACATGTACATCAATTGGTGCCAAATCTAACCATCTTGCAAACTTCCATGGGAATCCCTGCTTCACATGAAACAAGCAGGATGAATCACAGATGTTAAGGGAGGGTCTGGCATTTCTGCATAAGAAGAGTGTTTCCCTGAAGAGGTCTCATGATTTAAGGTTTGGGATAAATGCTCTCTCTAAACTGGAGCAATTACCTGGTACTTCAAAGGTTATGAGGACAATGGAGCTTTAAATATTTTCTAAATTAACACATTACATAGAGATAAATCAGCCAGCAGACATGTATTGGATCCACACAGAATCTGTAGTTCCACTGGACTACAGGCTCCATGCAAACAGGAATACATCTACTATATGCTGAAACAATTTATAGCAACAGCATGGTTGCTATTAATAGGTACCCATCAGATGAGCTCATTGATTAATTGATTAACTAAACTTCATTCATGAAAGACAGTACCATCTCAAGGGTTTCTTAACTGTCCTGACAATTGGATAACCCCTAAAGAAATGAACTCCTGGCAGGTACAAAACACAAGCAGAAGACATACTCATGTGTCCCTGGTATAGTTCTCCTACAAGAGCCCTCACAGAGACTGTGGACAGTCAAGATGCTACCTCATTTGTTCTCTCAGCTCTTATACCAGACTCATGTCAAAGTGGATGGAAATGGCCAGAATGCTACAGATAAAAAAATAAATGGCATCTCCAACCCAACTGGGCACAATGTTCTGTGGGCTTTGATTATGTGTACGGCACAGCTGAAGGCTGGGCCACAGACAACAGGAAGCACAAGCACAGTCATGCTGCCGAGGCTGGAAATCCATCTGTCATGATAAATATTGTCAACTTGACAGAATCTAGAGTCACCTCGGAGACAAATCTCTGGGGATGTGAGTAGAGAATTTCTAAATTGGGTTAATTAAGGTGCAAAGACCCACCCTAGCTATGGATAGTATCATTTCTTGTCTGCTTCCTGATTGGATGTAATGTAACCAGGGGCCTCAAGCTCCTGGCTTTGTACAGTTTACCAGAAGATAAATTTCCATAGACACTTCTGTTCTCCTAAAGTCTGATCCAAGAGTCCAGATGAACTATGGGAACACGGCCCTCTTTTCACACCATTAAAGCCCCTGCTTGGACTCATATTGAACCTGGTTCAATGCAAGACAAAAATCCAGGGCAGGAAAAAATGAATTTGAAGTCTTTGAGCCCATCTTGAATAAAGTAGACCTGTCTTTGCTTCATGATTATCTTACCAAGCCTAGCTCTGGAATCACCAACTTCCTCCTGGGAACTAAAAAGGCATTCCGTTTCATCAGGCTTTGAATTCAAGCAGGACAAGATGCTATGGGGAAGCCTGAAAACCCCTCTGTGGTACCAGGTAGCAAAACCAAGTGGGTAGTCAGTAATGGCATTGATCTTGGCCATGCTTCTAGAAACAAGGAGCATGGAAACAAGGCCATTCCTTCACTGGAGAACTGATAGCATCTCTCCCTGATGATGGCACAGACAAACTTGGCAAAGCTCCACACCCATTAATGGATGCCGGCCATTAACACCTAGAATGCAAAGAGTAATTTAGACTGCATCCTATCTCACATTGTTCCAACCTGCCTTCCCCATGCCAGTGCCAGTGATGTTGCCAAAGCATAAATAAATAAATAAATAAATAAATAAATAAATAAATAAATAAATATTTTTTAAAATTTAAAAAAAAACAGATCAACTACCTTCCTTATGACCAAGGCAATTCTGCATCCTGCTGGTTTATTGTGGAGATTTGAATGAGAATGGATCCCATAGGCTCATAGATTAGAATGCTTGGTCACCAGGGAATGGAACTGTTTGGGAAGGCCTAGGAGTTATGGCTTTATTGGAGGAGGTATGTCACTAGGGCTTTGAGTTTCAAAAACCCCATTCCAAGCCTAGCATCTCTCTTCCTGTTGCTTATGGATCTAGATGTAGAACTCTTAACTACTTCTCCAGCACCATGTCTGCCTGTATGCCACAATGCTTCCTGCTGTGATGATAATGGATTAAACCTCTGAAACTATAAGCCAGCCCCAATAAAATGCTTTCTTTTATAAGAATCATGGCCATGGCATCTCTTCACACCAATAGAACAGTGACTAATATACTTAGACACAAAACCTCAGTAAACCCATGAGAGAATGAGAAAATGGACTGTAGTCTCTCCATTTACTGAAGCAGGTAAGTCACTCTGCCTTGATATATCTGCGATTGCTTCCAAGAAATGTCTCCCTGAAAGTCCACCTATGTGTCCATTCCCTTGTACATCCATCCACTTACATACTTGCTAGGAAAGAATTAATGAGACTGGAAAGGCCAAAGAAATTAAGGAGCAATGCCATTGAACTTGTTCTAGCCTTGAACCTATCTAATTTCCCACAAGACACTGCAGCCCGACCTCTTTCCTCTCTGACCTCTGGGTCAGTGAATCTCCATATGAGGATCTGTTTTATAGTTAAATGTCAGTTATATTTGTATAGCATATTTTTTCACTGCTGTGATAAAATACCTGGCAAAAGCATAAGGCAGGGAGGGTTCATGTTGGCTCATAGTTCGAAGTATATCATGGCAGAAAAATATAGAAACCATAGCAGGCTGCCTTCTAGTGCATGATTTAGCTGCTTGCATTACATCCACAGGCAGGAAGCAAAAACAAATTCAAGTGTTTATCTGACTCCCTCTGTTTTCCCCTTTTTAGATGGTCCAGTCTACCAGCCCATGGACTAGTGCTGCCTACATTCATAGAAGCTCATCTCTCCTCCGATAAACCTCTTTGTAAATGCCCTCACAGACACACAGAGGTGAGATTCATAGGCAATTCCAAACCCAGTTGAGTTTACAATGAAAATCAACCATCACATTCTCTTCTTTCATCACATAAAGCCTCACTCTCATGACAAACCAAAGATGTGCTATCTGAAATAGTTCTGGATCAAAAACCACATTATTCAGTTCCCTCTTGCTCTGAGGATCCAAAGAAATGATCATAATCCAAGGTTCCCTGCTCTGACTACCTGGGAGCTGTGATCTTAAATGGCCCAGACCTTTACAGGAGCTCAATACCATGTATAGCAGGTACCATTTATAAACCAGGCAGGAAGCTATTGACTGAACCACCTTCCTGACTCATGAGCATCCCCAACCAACAAGACAAAGGCCACTCCTACTCTTCAATAAAAACCAGCATCACACAGTAAGCTGTAATGGAAAGAATGACAGGAGAGTCAGTGGTGCTGTATTGGAGCAGTGTGTATTGGGAATCATGGGAGATAAGACATGAGAAAGGAGAGAGCAGCAGACATGCCAGGGAAAATCCCTCTATCCATAAGGTGGAGAATAGCATAATGCAGGGAACTGCCATGGTCCACCTGAGGAAGTTTTAGAAAGGCAAGACAACATGTAGGGCTACTAAAAGTCTATACCTATAGATATAGCAACCAATAGAGCCATGACACGCATCCCCCTGATGGGGAGGAGGTATCCTAGCTTGTTCAGATCTAGAGAAGGCTGGAAGGCTCTCCACTTTTCCTACTTTATCCCATTCTCAAGTCTCTTGCTTGAGGTGCTTGTTTGTCAATACAAATGTCCTTGCTCAGCTCTGGAGATAACAGGGACCTTAAGCAGCAGTGTAGTCTGGAAATCCAATGCCCATTTAGACACAAGTGTTCTGGGGAAAGTAAGTACCCTGGGGCCCTTAGAAGCCTTCTCAGGTTTCCATTTGATGCTAAGTAAATGTACCAACCTGGCCTCAGGGCTACCCCTCCCCCCAGGCTGAGAGTTCCATAGGATAGTCTCTAAGCTAACTACTCAGCAGTCAGGAACACAGACAGGTATGTCCTATCTGCAGAGGTCTACTGGACCCTGCTCCTCCAACAGCCACAGTGCCCTCTCCCCAAGACAAGTAAAGGACCTGACACACAGCTTGGAGTCCTGAGCTCAAACCTCATCACTTACATAAAAATCTAGATGTGATGGTGCACATTTGTATTCCCTTCTCTAGGGTTCCCTGGCCAGTCAGCCTAAGCTAATCATTGAATTCCTGGACCTAGGGACATCTCCTGTCTCAGGAAAAGGGGTACAGCTTCAGAGGAAAAGCATTTGAGATTGACCTCTGTCTTCCATACATAAGCATATACATACATACATACATACATACATACATACATACATACATATTATATGTATGTACCCAAACACATACATGCACACACACATAGACAAAAATAAAATATAAGCATGCAATCTGAGTAAAGTGCTTGCTAATTAAAATGCTTTTGGCAAATGATTCTCTTACAAATGACTAAGACCACAGGGAACAATGGAAAGAGAGTCTCGCACTTGGTTCCTGACTCTGGCAATAACAGTGCATAACCTCAGGTAAATGGCTCACTCTCCCATCTGTGTAATATCCTGCATTTATTATTTTTCCCCTGGTATCACAATATGCTCTCACACCATCTACCTTACTCGGTTTAGCACCCCCTACGACCCTACAAGTGACTGCCTTCTTTATTTTGTTGGGTCAAAAAGGTCTGTCTCAATATCTAAGACACGTGACCAGGAAGGGATGGAGTCTGGCTGGTCTCCATGCCCCTACCTCCTTGCAGTGCATTCTGGGAAAGATATCCTTGCATCAAGATTGCCCAGATATTGAGCAATCACAGGGGCCTGCTTCCTCTTGTTTCTTAAGCATCCTCTTTTGTGAACCTTGATTTTCTGAACTCTAGTTTCATTCCTCCAGGTAACCTAAAGGAAAGGCCTCCTTTCAGGTCCAGACCCATGCAAACCCCTTAAAAGAGGACATTGACTTCATCCCTGGCTCTGCCAGACCAAATACCACCACTAACAGGTCCCCAAAAGATTATAAAATAAAGGAGGGGGGAAGCTTGTGGTGACTGTGGGATATGGTTAAAATTAGACAGTGAGGTAGAAGATTTGATCTAGAAAACGGACGGAAGGGACCATGTCAACCCTGACCATAGTGGCATTAGAACAAGCTCTCTTGTGACCCAAGACAGGGTGACAGGACAGCACAGCTGCAGTCCCTTGAGCAGCGTGCCATGTGGCTCAACAACTTGCTGGGCCTGCTGCCCACCAGGCCTCGTGGTCAGTGCTGACTCACAGGAGGTGGGCTGAGGGGACAGCCTGGCCCAGCTCTCAGCACTTCTGACTCACCATCTCCTCCTGGACCACTGGACAGCATCCCTCCTCCCAGAAACAACATCCATCTTTTTTTTTTTTTTTTTTTTTTAGCTGACAGAAAAGCTTTTTCTTGTTCTTGGGGTTGTAAACTGAGCATCAAATGTTCCATAACTTTTTTCTAATAAGTGTGCCATATGGGAAAGTTAAAAAAAAAAAAGCCCATTTGGGGGCCTGAGCACAGTTTTAACTCATGTGCCGCCTTGGTCTTGTCCCAGGTTACCCACCTGGAAAGCGCTAAAGGCAAAGTTGTTTTAGAAAGCACAGGACAAAGTGAGTGCACGTTGAGCAGACAGATCTGCTCAAATGATTCTTTCATAATTAATAGAAAACCAATTGGCAGGCAGTGGTAAGTAATCCACATGGGGTGTCTCTAATTCTTACCATAGCTCCCTGCATGAGAATTATTTCCGATTTTAACACTATAGAAACTGGGGGTCCAAGAGGTTAAGCAACTTGGGAGCTGAGAACCAAGCTCAGCTTCCACCAACACCAAAACATCTCGCCAGTGACTAAATCAGACAGCAACTAAATCAGCCAGCCAGCAACTAAATCAGCCAGCTGTGGTACTTTCAGTCCTAATAGCAGCAAGCAGAGAGCTGCTTGCCTTCCCACAACTCACATACCACAGTAGGTTCCTGAGTATGCCAGTGTTTGGTTGCTCAGAGTTCCCTGGTCTCCGTGTCTCTGAGCAAGCCTCCACTTCCGCCCTACCTTCCACTCCCCAGGCCCAGGGATAAAGCCCCCGACTGGATCTCCGAGGGAAGGGAAGTCATGAAGAGAAGTTTCTACAGGATTTGCCTATCTGACTTGGTCTGATATGGCATCCTAGAAATAACCAGCCTCTACCAGTGTGTGCAAGACTCTAATCCCAAGACTCTCTAGGGAAGCTCATCTGAGAACAGAGCAATCCAGCCCTCAAAGGCCCTGCTTGACACAAATGGAGGCTCTCAGGTTTGAGTCTGTCCATCTGCGTATATGCTGATGGTGATGTGCAAGGGAGTCACCCAGAGTTTGAGCAGATGCAGAGGGCCCGTATTGTTGTATAGTGTGATGGCTCCGTCTGTGCACTGTGCTCTGTAAGCTGACCTGAGGCTGTATAAATAGGTCCCTTTGTCCTTTGCCTTGTTTTTGGCCAATAGAAGGTACTAGCATTAGACATTTAAACAGGATGTAGCCGCTAGCTGGGAGCTTTACCGATAGACCCTGCTGTCCCCAGGCAACTTCTCCCAAGCATCACAGACACAGGTCAGATATAGTTGTAGCCATTGTTCAGCGTCCATCCCTGACTCTCACTGTGGCTCATGGTGCTGCTTTTGTTCACAGCTCTGGACCTTCACGGGCTTGAAGGAGACTCTCTTTGTTGTATCCTCTTGGATTGTTGCCACTGTAGCTTGCTAATTCACTTCTTTAGACTCCTTTAGGATCAAATAAGTCAATGTATATTGGGTACAGAGAAATATGGTAAGTGGAAGCTTCTTCTAGGATATGTCTTTGCCCTTTATCACCAAAGCCTTTTTAGATTCCTCACTCGGTACATTGATTATCTATTCTGATTAGGAGATGCTGGGTGGGGAGATGATTCATTCAGTAAAGTGAATTTGGTTCCCAGCACCTATGCAAAAGTCAAACATAGTGATTCTTTCTTGCCATGTCTAGTGCTTAAAATGTTTACATAGGTGTGTCCCTAATCAGTCAGAACAACATAATCAGCATGTCACAGGTCCTAGTGAAAAGTTTTCTCTTTAAAAGAGAAAAAAGTTTACAACTCCTGTCAACTGGAGAGATGAGAGCTCTTGTGGAACAATACACACGATTATTCCTGATTACCATATGCATTTACGTGTGTGTGTGTGTGTGTGTGTGTGTGTGTGTGTCCCCACCCACACATACACCCACATCTCCATGTAAGATACACACACACACACACACACACACACATACACATGCACACACACGCACATACACACACAGAGGGGGAGAAAGATTTTAAAGACTAAAACCAGTTACATATAATTTAGAAGTACCCATGCTCCTTTTAGCCTTTAATTCCCTGGCAGCAGATTCCTCAAACACTAATGAGAAAGGCATAATAAGAGCCCATAGGTACACACATGAGCATTCAATACCCAAGCCAGGTCAACTCATGACTCAAAGCAATGTATTGCAGAGAGCACGTATTGGGCTTACATATAAACTTTTCATTGAAAGTAATTCTCTTCTCTGTGAGGAACAGAACATGCTTACTTTTAGTTTATATAGACTTATCCTTGATAGGACTGAGGATAGGTGACCAAGGCCCACCTCTCACAGTCAAAGAGAACACAGAAAAGAAGCAGCAGTGAAGCAAGAGCTACAAAAACATGGGAATGACTATAGCATCTCCTGTAGTTCCTGAGAACACTTCCTGGAGGAGTAAGCATCCATAATGGTATTGTCAGGAAGGAAGGATCTCAGTTCATGAACAGGATGGATGAGAGCATCCCAGACACTGGGTACCACACATGGGAAGGCATAGAAGCAGAAGAGAGGATGAGGTACCCTGGGTGCCATAGATGGGATGGAATGACTGGACCTTGGATGGTGCTTGGGAGCTGATAGTCATCAAGACTGAGAGGGTCACCATGACCTGAAGCCATGCTTAGGATTAAAATGAAATGCAAAAATATATCTGCTGAGATATAAATGATCAGCTGTACTATAAAAAAAACAAAATAGAATTCATAATGGCAAAACAAAACATGGCTGGCTTGCTTCTGGGTTCTCACTGACACTTTAGAAAAAAGCTGAAAAGAAAATGAGCATCAAATATTTTGAAGTTGTTTAAGTAATTGTTGAGTACATCTACTCTGTGAATTAGTGTATATTCATGCTAGAGTGTATGCAGAAAGAGCTTCTAAGCATGGAGATAAAGGAAGATGGATGGATTAATGGATGGATGGATGGGTGAAAGGATGGATGGATGGATGGATGGATGGATGGATGGATGGATGGATGGATGATGGATGGATGGATGGATGAAAGGATGGATGGATGATGGATGGATGGATGGATGGATGGATGGATGGATGGATGACTTACAGAAGAAAGGCAGAAGGGAAGGAAGGAATTTACAGATAAATAGCAGAGCTGGACTTTAAGCATATAGACATTCTTGATGCTTCTTTCTAATGTGATAAGTTCTGCCCATTCCATAAAAAAAGAAAGAAAGAAATTGGAAAATGTCTAACTAAACTGAAGCCAAGCTTTAAAGTCCCTGGTCCTTGAGAACATCCTGTGCTGACCCTACACCAGCCCACAAATAGTGGGAGAGAAAATCAGTGTGCCCATCCTTGCCGCCTCTTGGCTTCACTCCCCTGGACAACATGTAGGTCACATGTGGGAATCCTGTAAGAGAACAGCACCCTGGGGAGCATCACAGACTGTAAATTCCAAGGAATGTTACAACCAATAGAAAAAAACTCTCGCACTTTTGTCAACCACAAATGATTCCAAGGAAAGTCTGGGTCAGTTTTCAAACCTGGCGATACCTTCATGGTAGAAGGGCAGCCATGAAACGACTAGTTTTCCTCTGCCACTTTCCCAAAGGAAAGAACCCCGGCTGCTCCAGTTGAGTTTTCCCTACCTGTGGTTTTATGGTTAAGCCAAGTCAATAAACTGAAATGTAGCCTCGGTTCGGATGATTCGCAAGGAGGAAAGCAGCAATTTTGCCTTCAAAGAGACAGAGCCCCGAGCCAGGAAATGAGAGTTATGTTTCCGGGCTGTACTGGGAAAACTCTGAGCTGTAAACTTCAAAAGGCCAAGCTCCACCAAGTCCAGGGGTGGCTGGAGATGGTCCAGGCTTTGGCAGTAGAAGGGCACCTGTTGTCTGAGAGCAGATGCTAAAAGAGTTATGTCTGCTGGGAGAGTCAAGGTCATCGGGACACAGATGTCTGCTGCTGCTCAGTTCTGGGGAAATGGGCACCTGCGGAAGATGAATGACCAGCAGTGTAGACCAATAATAGTAAAGGGTGTAAAAAGGAAGGGCAGCTGCCCATAAATCCATGTGGTCTTGTTTCTTTCTCTGCTAGACCTCCAAATCCCTCTGTGGTCAGGCCATTTTTCCTTCCTGGGCTTCCATTCCCCACCCCACCCCACACCCCAGCCGCCATGGGATACAGTCATAGCCCTCCTTATCCCGCAGTTCTGATGTAAAAGAGCATGTAATACTGCCTTAAGCTTAACATCTCCTATAGAGTGCTCTGTAGCTCCATTACCACAGCACTCTTTATATCTTTGCGGTTATGACAAGCCTGCCTCCTTTCTTCCTGCTCAAATTGATTAATTTATATTATTAATTTAATTAATAGCTACAGTCTCACCTCTCTCTGGGGTCCCACAGTGTCAGCTCTTTATTCTAGTCTTCAATGCCATCCCCTGTCCTGTTGTCCCCAGCTTGGATGGATGCGTACTGCTTTTGACACAACCCCCCACATACTGTTGTTACAAAGACACAGCAACATTTCCTGTTGACCCAATCCAGTGACTCTGGCTGTCTCTTCCCTAAGCACAGTGCTAGGCAGGAAAAAAAAAGCATCCACGGGTCCCAATGCACAGGGGAGTCCATGTCCCCTCCCACCCAGGGAAAATCTGAAAGATGCCAAAAAGTTTATTTTTCTAGGATTAGCACAATGACAGGGAACCAGCCATATATATTGTCAGGCCTGATGAGCCAAATATTTTTCTGTAATTTCTGCAATAATATGAGAAAACTTGAAAAGAGAAGGGAAAAAACATATTCAATTTTAAGCCTGTCTCTGTAGACTCCGGGTCCAAAAATAACAGCCCATCCCATGAATTACCAACAACGCTATTTGCAAGACAGTTGCTTGATACAAGGAATGGAACATATTAACAGGAGCTTCCTGAAAAGGGGGGGGGGACACTTAGGGAGGACAGATTGACCTAAGACAGACAGCACCTGGGAGGGTGTGAGCTTTTAGCTGCCAAGCTGTGTGATGTGCCCTCCCCACAAAGCCAAAGAGGTCATATAGATGTCGCCCTGACCCACACTAAGTATTCAGATCATAAAGGTGAGGAGTCTGGCTTTTGCCACACATGATCTAGGGCACTTTCAAAAGACTTGATAACTTTTGAACTTTGCACCTGACAAAGTGGTGACGAAAGAGTAAATATGATACCAGAATCCAGAGGGGGTGAGCATCATGAAAGAGAAGCATATTTTAAATTATATTGAAAATATTATTTGAAAAATTAAATAGACAGGAAGGAATAAGGCAAAAGAAGGGAAGAGAGAAATGAACAGAGGGAGGGAGGGAAAAGGGAGTAGGAAAGGAGAGAGGGAGGGATGGAGGAAGAGAGTATGGTGTGTGTCTGTGTGTGTGTGTGTCTGTGTGTGTCTGTGTCTGTGTGTCTGTGTGTGTATGTGTGTGTCTGTGTGTGTCTGTGTGTGTCTGTGTGTGTGTGTTTTCAAGAGAGAAACACTGAAAAAAGCTTCAGATAGTGTCTATCTCCCTTTATTAGATGTGTGTCAGAGTCTAGTATCAACAGCACCATTGCTCCAGAAGTTGAATGACTAAAGTAGACAAAGGGCCTTGATGGAAGCAGATAAATTGACCCTATGCCCGAACTCCTTAGAGCTCAGCTGACTGGATTCCCACACTCACCACCTCTGTGACCTGAAATCAGTTATCTCCCTGACCCAATCCAGCTAATGTGCCTTCAACATCATGAGAAGAACATCATAGAAATGGAGGGAGAACGAGAATTAGAGCAAGGTGATGAAGACAGAGGGAGCTATGAGTCATCTCTTCATCCCTCAAGCCCTGCATTCAGAGAAGTCTCAAGAGCTCTCCTAGGAACAGCACACTCAGGCTCCTCTGGAACCATCCTCCAGTAATTATTGCCTCTGTCTGGTTCACAAGAGACTCCAGGCTCATAAGAAGCCTCCAAGCCGACGATGAGTCCTTCACAGACCTCCAAGAGAGATGTTTTCCTCTGTCTCACTCTGGGCTGTGAGAAGTAGACCTCTCACTCAGATATAGCAAGGGAGAGCATTTGTCTGGAATGTCAGACAGCAGAGCCAAGGCCACTACATCTTTTCTGGGGTGAGACATCTTAGTTGAAGAAAGAACTTTCTACCTATCCAAGTGACCAAGAAAGTAGGTATCTACCTCCCTACCTATGATGGGGGAAGAGGGAGCACTATTCCCAACTTGACGTCATACCATTCTTTCTCCCAGGACCCCATCTTAGCACTTCAAATGCAAAGGGGTCTAGAGAGAAGAGACCATCCACATTAAGCCAGTCCTCAAGAGTCCCCAGGTTCATGGAGAGTTTGATGCAGAAACTGCCCCCAACACCAGATTGCCTTCAGATTGTGAAAGCCACGCCCAAGTACCTGGGAGGACCAGTGACAGACTTTCCCAGATGCTAAGGTCAGGAGGTGAGAAGTAATAGCCAAAAGGGAGGGTTCCCAGCAGGGGCAAATCTGGAGGTGCAGTTCCAACTCCAGCTTGGTGTCAGGGCCCAGGTTGCGTGAACCCAAGAGGCTACATAGAGGTTGCAAGCACTCTGAGAGAAGAGTTAAGGCCCTGGTGTGTTCTGAAACACACTGGGCCATCAAAAGAACTCAACCTGGCCCTCAAAGAAAGCCTGGTCTTTCTGTTCATGAGACCCATCAGAGAAAAAGGAGAAAGCCATCTTCGTTCCCATCCTCCACAGACAAAACACAGATTCCACTAAGGAGCCAGGGATTAGCAGAAGCATGAGACAAACAGCAAATGTTTTACCACTGGAAATAAAGTTGAATGTGGCTCTGGAATCCACTCCATCCAGAGTTTCCAGGGGGAGGTTTGGAGTGAGTGACTCACCACAGACAGAATGGTGGGTGCTAAGGGCCCCACAACAGGATGCAGAGGAGCGTCAAATAAGCTGGTGATGCTCTGAACCTCTTTTTCTGCACCCACACCAGAACTGAAAGCACTGCCTCCCTCCTCGCCAACCGCTCCAGCTGTGAGCAACTTGGTGGGCCCCTTGCTCCCCCCAGAGGCTTCATAGGGACAGGAGGAAACCCAAAACACTGAGAGGCCATAAATCTCTGCCTGCCCACGACAGGGCTCTGGCACCTTTCCTGTCTCTCCTTCTCTAAAGGAAAAAACAATACATAACTAATAACAATCCCCAGGATCAGAAGAGTTACTAGGCAAACTGGGACTGTGTCCAACTCCTTCTTCCCTTTGACAACATGTGGGATTTTCAACACTGATTCCAGCTGGTGCCTCATGATATCCCTGGAACCCAAGAAGAAGCACCCTTCTCCTTCAAGTAACAGGTTACTGGACATACGCTGGACTTCCTAGATCCTTTCTAGGGAACAAAGTCCTATATATACATTCTCCCACAAGCATCTGCCACTGACAGGGAAAACCAAGACCTATATAAGAGGTGGCTGCCTGATATCTCACTATGATGCCCTTTAACACAGTGGTTCTAAATCTTCCTAGTGATGGGAGCTTTTAAAACATCTTCATTTTGTGGTGACCCCAGTCACAAAATTATTTTTGTTGCTACTTCATAACTGTAAATTTGCTACTGTTATGAATCATAATGTAAATATCTGTGTTTTTCCATGCTCTTATGGGACATCCCCCTGTGAAAAGGTCATTTGACCCCTAAAGTGTTGAGACCCACAGGTTGAGAACCACTACTTTAACCAAACAAGAAACCAGCGGGGACTGTGGCTTAGAAGAATAATAGCAGCTCTTAGCAACAGCCATTCTGGAAAGAGTTCCCATGTGACAGATGAAAAAACTGAGGCTCGGAGAAATAGTGAATGGCAGATTACAACATCCAAACTGTGCTGGAAAGAGGGATCAGCAGTTAAGAGCATTAGCTTGATCTTCTATAGATTCTGCACCTATAGGTTCCCACCACCCATACAATAGCTCATGACTACCTGTTATTCTAGTGCCAGGAGATCTGACACCCTCATCCATCTCCTTAAGCACTGCATGCAGGAGGTACACAAACATGCAAGCATACAAAATACCCATGCACATAAGCATAAATAAATAAATGTTTTTAAATCAAAACTTTGAGTACAAAGATATGAAATCTGCTACTTCTCTAGATGTCTCCCCTGTTCTCAGCACATGCCTGACCCTCACCAGAGGGAGTGTTCAAAGTTCAGACTGTGAAAATGGCTCTTGTGTTTAGGAAACAAGCAGAATGTCATTTCTGCAGCCTCAGGCCACCGCCTAAAAGAGAATGAAGCAAGACCCTGGAGCTGTTATAATAAAAACAAAGGAAAAACATAGACTAGGCTGGAGGGCAGGGGATGGAAAGAAGGCTCAGTTAGGAAAGCAACCACAGCACAAGCAAGAAGACTTGAACTCAGATCTCCATCACCATGTAAAAGCCAGGCACAAAGGTTGCAGGGATGAGCGGTCCAAAGATCCAGGAAGATGATCAGATCCCTGGAGCTCATTGGTCAACCAGGCTAGCCAAATTATAGTGAGAGCTAGACTCAGTCTAAAAAATCTGCCTAAAAAAATAAATAAAGTTGATAGTAATCAAGAAACATACCCAATGCTGCTCTCTGGCCTCCACACAGAAAATCAGCATGCATGTGTGTGCACATACAGAACACATACATATAACACCCATATGCACATACATACACAAACACAAATACACACACACACAAAGTAATAATAAAAAAAAAACCGAAAGTGCAAACTGCCCCTTATAAAAAAAAAAATGCTTGGATCCAGAAGTGTTTCAGTTTTTCCCCAGATATTAAAATATTTATATTTTAAGACAGGAATACACAATGAGACATTTTGAACAAAGAATTTAAGCCTAAACATGACATTCATTTATGTTACCTATACACATTACACAGAATAAAGGTAATTTTAGGCACTATTTTAAAGAGTTTATTTTTTTTTTGCTTATATATGGAGTGTAGAGAGATGTGTGGGTGTGGATATGGATATATGTGTCATATATGTACAGGGTGTACAGGTGTCCACAGAGACCAGAAGAGGGCATCGGAGCTGAGGTTACAGGTGGTTGTAGTTCATTCCACATAGGAGCTGAGAAGCAGATTTGAGTCTCTGGAAGAGCAGCAGGTACTCTTACCAGGGAGTCATCTCTCAGCCCCTTATGCAATATTTTTAGCATATTGATGTTTACACAGCAACCTGCCACATCAGGTCAGATGTGAAATTTTTCACTCCTGGAATCGTGTTGATGCACGGAAAATTCCAGGCTCTGAAATATTTCAATTCTCCTATTAGGGATGCTTAGCCCATGATAATATTGTAGTTCTGTTCCCTGCTAAAGGAAAATGCTGGGCTTCTGGGTATCCCAATAAGTGATGATCCAAAGCTAGAGCCTAAGATCCTACTCGTGGGCTCAAGTCTGCAGGAAAAAAATCCTTCATTCCAGTGTTTGCTTTCCAGTGAGGAATGCTGACTAGGTGCAAAGCCTTAGGCCCTGCAAGTCAGAGATCTGCATCAGGTCCAGACTTCTCTCTCTACCGCTTGAATCCATTCTGTGTGTGTGTGTGTGTGTGTGTGTGTGTGAGAGAGAGAGAGAGAGAGAGAGAGAGAGAGAGAGAGAGAGAGAGAGAGAGAAGGCAGCCATTTAAAGATGAAATGATGCAGGGCAGTGGTGGTGCACGCCTTTAATCCCAGCACTTGGGAGGCAGAGACAGGCAGATCTTTGAGTTTGAGGCCAGCCTGTTCTACAGAGTGAGTTCCAGGACAGCCAGGGCTACACAGAGAAACCCTGTCTCAAAAAGAAAAAAGAAAATAAAAGAAAGATGAAATGCACAATGTTTAAAAAGAATCAAGAGCCAGGATGGGCCTCAGTTCAGATGCAACTTAGTAGCAGAGCATTTGCCCAGCATGTTCAAAACTCTGGGTTCAAATCCTAGCATCAGACTTCCACTTTAACCCTGAGCTTCAGCTTATTCTGCAAAGTGAGAATGTTAGTGCCTACCGCAAGAGTCTTTATGTGGATTAAAACCTACAAATACAAACAAACTGTTGCTAGTCCCATTGCTAGTGCGCAATAGCTCCTGTCTGTAGACGTGAGGACGTGGGCTGGTAGTACAGCTCAGTGGTAGAGTGCTGGCCTGCCCTGCCACTTACAAGGACATTGCCTAGATCTCCAGGGTCAAAAGTAAGAATAATAAGATAATTATTATTAAATTACTAATAAAAGATTTGATGGGCCAGAAAGTGAAGATCCCCTGCTACTTACCCAAATCTGTCTGGAGACCCCCACATCTGTGGACAGCCTGGTATTTCTCTCAGTCTCCCAGGAGATAGGGTCTGAGACATTAATTTCATCTATTCAGGCCACCTCTAGCATGTGTACATAGAGCCTGAGTCAAAAGGACATCTGGTATCTGTGGAACTTATCGCACTCATCCAAATTTTACACACACTGACACCCTGCAGGGCCATTTAGACAGAGGAGTTCAAGGTCTCTGTTTGCAGGAGAATGGAAGGGGGACCTCATATCATGCTCCAGTTGCAAATGTTACTTCAGCCCCTAGTTCTTATAAGGAAGGCAGGGGCATAAATGATGTGGCCAAATACACATGGCCAAAGCAGTTGCATTCACTAGTTTATTAAGTACATTCTCTAGACATTGATGCATCCTCGATGCTTAAGAGCCAAGGCCTTCCCTCAAGTTCACAGGCCCCAGGAGAGGAGACCTCATGGGTTTAATAAGGTTAATGAGTCTGAAGGAACAGTGTAAGCTCCGGAGTTCTCGGAGCACCCTAAGGGTAACATATATATGAGTAAGAAGATAGGGGGTGTCCCCAGCCACCAGATGATAGAAGTGCACAGCAGATACATACACAAGAACATGACATGGAGTGACAGTTTGGAATGGAAGAATTAGAGGAGATGATTAAAAAGGAGAGAGGAGGACATAGAAATGACTCATTGAGTAAAGATGCTTGATGTCTGGTGACCTGAGTCTGATCCCTGGGACATACAAGGTGGAAAGTGAGATTAACACAATAGATGGCCCGCTGATCTCTCTATGTGCATTGTGGCCTGTACACACACACACACACACACACAAACACCACACAATAGATGAGAGAGAGAGAGAGAGAGAGAGAGAGAGAGAGAGAGAGAGGTAGGTAGATAGATAGATAGGGAGGGAGGGAGGGAGGAAGATAGATAGATAGATAGATAGATAGATAGATAGATAGATAGATAGATAGATAGATAGATAGATAGATAGATAGAGCTGTGAGGTATGTGGCTGTAAATGCAGCTCAATGATTGTCCTTGTCTAACATGCACTCAGTATGTATCTTGATGGTAAAGCCCTTGCCTAACTCTGACACTGGGAAGGAAGGGAAGAACAAAGAGGCAAAGGGCCAGAAAGGCACTCTATGCTATGGAGCACAAAAAAAAAAAAAATCCAGATGTTCAAATTCCATCCCAGCTTGGCCTTCACCTGCTGTACAGTCTTGGCTCGCTCTCATCCCTGCTCCAGGTCTTGGCTTCCATATATTCATGTGGGTGGAGGCTGCATTGCTCACCCAGACCCCAAAGATTGGAGGATTCAAGATCCTGAGCTGGCACGGGCTAGCTGGCACATCAACTGCAGTGTGTCCCCACTCGAGGTTCTGAGAGATAACCATCAAGAACCTATGTCCAAAATCATTTCTTTAGCAAACCCAGATTCTCAAATAAAAACATGAAAAGCAGTTTCCAGTCTGTTTGTTTTTGTTTTGCTTTGTTTTGTTTTTAACTATGCCAACAAGAAAAGTCTCAGAGTCCAACCATTCTCCCTAGATCATTCTATGTTGCTGCACTAAATTCTACCTGATACTTCCAAGGAGATTTTTAAGCATGTTTTACCCACTGAGGATCCCCCTGGCTCATCAATGCTCTGAGCCCACTGTACCTGCATTCCTAAGCCATCTGGAAACTGTAATTGGGTCAGATCTTTCTCTACGCAGAATCTGAGCCAGTCCACACAGCAGGCCCAGAACAGAGCGCACAGTGATCATAAGAAAGGTATAGCCAGGAAAGTGGTAGTGCTCATGGACTGATCTCTGAGTTGGAGGCCAGCCTTGTCTACAGAGTTGAGATTCAGGATAGCCAGGGCTACTCAGAAAAATTCTGTCTCAAAAGAAAAATGGGGAGGGGGGTGGTAGATGATAGCCCGGCTCTGAAGGTTTCTAAAACCATTGGGAGGCTCTTAAGGTCCTCCCTCATTTCCCTGACTGAGTAACACACAGCCTCTGAGCCTGTGGGCCACCCGACGCTGCATTTCCAGGTGTCTAGGCAGAGTGGGAAGAGCCTGGGCCTGTCTCTCGCCAGTACTTATCACCTTCTGCATTATTCCTGGCACCTCCATGTGGACCATCTATTTCCCATAAGCTGACCCTCTAACATGCATAGCTTTGCAAAAAGCCATAAGAGCATATAGTCCAACTTATCCCATTCCAGAGAGAACTATGCCATAGAGAAGGCTATCAACCCTGATATGCCACCTATTCAACAGGCAAACCTGTCCTGGTGCCTCCTGGCCCTGTGGCTCCATTCCACAAGCATTCAATGCCAACAAAGCACCAAGCACATCCATGGAGTGCTAGTCAGAGTGTCTGTGCAGGATGACATCACAATCCACAGCTCTGGGGAACACACAGCCCCTGCCAGCCTGTGGATTAGGCCATGGTTAGCTAGAAGGAACCTAGCCTAAGGCTAATGGTAAAAGCCCAGCTGGTCCTGTTTGCAAAGTCAACTTGCCTTTTTTAGCCAACTCATGCCCTCCCCCCAACACACACAGCACAGTCCCATGCTATCAAAAAATTAGCTCAATTCGTTATAAGGCATCTTCCACCTAACCATTAGTACTCATTTTGTGGAGGAACACTAAGAAAAGAAATTCCTCTAAAGGCTGGGGGAAACACTGAAGTATAAGACTTACAATTGAGTACATAGAAGGTCTTTCATAACCTTGCCCAGCTCTTCTGCCTGAAATAAATCAGGACAGATATGCAAGGAAATGGTGATATACCTGTCACCTACTTTCTGCAATCAATAAACCCATAACAACATTATACCTTTCCAAAATACTACCACGTTCCCAGCCCATATCTGTCCCCCAGAAGACCCCACTTTGCCACACACAGCTCCATGACACACATGTTCCTATGCTGACATACTGAAATGGTCTTCTTGTTACTCAGTGCCTCTGCCTGCTGCACTCCATAGGAGGACAGCACCCACGTGCCCCCAAGAAGAGTATGAAGGGGTAGGAGGGCCAACTGAAGATGGCAGACCCATCGAGTCAAAAGCAAAAATCAGAACCCTCAGGGACTGCTTGGGACACAGCATGGCACAGTCACCATAGAACCGTAGGAGGTGGGAGGAGTGAGTGGAAGAGTACAAGGAAGTAGTAGGTACAGGAAGATCAATAGAATCCATGATCAGATGGATGCTACACTTGCTGTGGTACCCTGTGGAGCCTCAGGATGTATCCAAAACAGGAAGAGCCATGCTGGGTATCTTCTGGAATCCTGAAGAGGTGGCAGGACTTGTCTTAGCCTATCTGGCAAAAAAAAAGAAAAGAAAAGAAAAAAGATGAAGAGGCAGAGGAAGAGAGAGAAAGAGGAGAAGGAGAGGAGGAAGAGGAGAGGAGGAGGAGGAGAAGGAGAGGAAGAGGAAGAAGGAGGAGAAGGAAGAGGAGGAGGAGGAAGAGGAGGAGGAGGAGGAGGAAGAGGAGGAGGAGGAGGAAGAGGAGGAGGAGGAGGAGGAAGAAGAAGAAGAAGAAGAAGAAGAAGAAGAAGAAGAAGAAGAAGAAGAAGAAGAAGAAGAAGAAGAAGAAGAAGAAGAAGAAGAAGACCAGTTTTTAGAACCCAGATCAAGAATCACCTAATCTATAAGCAACCTCGGGTTTCCCGGCCCTTCATTTTACCTTGTACCTGTATAAAGATACTTGTGGCCCCTATGGTATGTCACTGTGTTTCATGTCTGGGATTTCTGCGTTGCCCTATATCTTCAGAGACTCAAGTAGAAAGATTTTTGTCTCATTCATCTTTATGTCTCTGGATCCCAGAAAAGTGTTTTGGATAGCAGGCTGATTCAAAGGAAGGAAAGAGGGCTGGGTAGATGTGTGGATGGATGGTAGATAGTGGGTGGATGGTAGATGATGGGTGCTCGGGGCTGGACGGTGAATGGTGGTGGATAGATAGATGGTAGACAGCAGATAGTGGATGGGCACATGGTTCTGGATTTCACAGCAGTAACAGATGCAATGAAAGTATCCTAGCATTACCACTCGCCAAAAACCAAAGTAAATAAAAGTATTTAACCTAATGATCTCTGTCCTCTGTCTGTCTTTCAGCCCCACTGGTGCTGAAAGCCCTTGTCAGGCTCCTACACAGAACTCATCTAGGTCTTTCCTCTCTCAAAGACATTATGGAAGAGGAAGAGCCATGACTGGATCCTGGCCCCAGAACAACCCTTCAGTAATTGCATGTTTCCAGACAGACATAAATAGACAGATTAGCCTTTCTGCATTTTTCTCATAAAAATAACAACAGTTCCTAAGCACACTGGCATGAGCGTGGACATTAAGCATATCAACCTGCTGTTCTTGGCGGCCAGGGCTGGCCTTTCTTTCTGTTCCCCCCAAACCACCTCCTCTGGGCTCTTGGAGGCTTCCTTGGGCCTGGCTCTGTCTACCCGTATCACCCCAGTACAGGTTGGCAGCCAAGCCCAGAGACTGGCTAAGGGCTTTTATGAGCATCATGTTCATGGTTTGCTATTGTCTGGCTGGATCTTTATCTGCTTTTAGTCATTATGTAACTCAAAATGTTATAACGCAGCAAAAATGATTATATGCCCCTCTTGGTATGAGAGAAAATAGGGACGATATTTGCTTTGTCTGTGTCCTAACCTAGAACAACTACAAAGCGAACTTGCTCTAAACACACACACACACACACACAAGTTCCCTTCTGCTCCTTTCCACCGCCCTTCTTTCGACTTTCCTCCCTGCTCCCTCTCCTTCCCTTCATCTCTTTCTCTGTCTCTAGGTCCTTTCACTTACATTCAAACTCTCATCTGAAATATGAATCACACCTTAAAACCAAGGTACCTACACCCCTGCTTTCTTTAAACCTCCATTGTCTCTACACCCAGCATAGGCAGGCCTTCCTCAGGCTTCAGGACCCAATAGTCAAGCCCAAAGCCTCACCAGACCCGCATCTCTAAGACCCATCAATTCCTAAACTGAATAAAATACTGTCGACATTCTCCTCCCTCACACTGATTGTTAAGGCCACTAGCCATGCCATGGGATGATGATGATCATGGGTCCCTTTAGAAGACAAAAGGCCGTTTGATGCTTGCAGGACATAAATAGCCTCTCCATGATGCTAATACTCTTTATTGCCTTCTCCAGATAACTCTAGAATAAAGCATATGAGTTAACTTGTATAACGAACATATTACATACCAATCAACAATGTAAGACAGCCCCCAAGAAGACCATAGGGTCATAACATAGGATAAAAGGGTCACATAGATTTGAAACCTATAATTCACGGCCCAAGTCTACCCCTCACCACTGACAGATTCAGAAGAGCCATTTTTCCCTCTGTGAAATACAGGAGTAAAATTTCTAGTGTTGTACCAGATCATCGTGTGTGGGGTGTGTGTGTGTGTGTGTGTGTGTGTGTGTGTGTGTGTGTGTGTGTGTGTGTCTGCGTGTCTGTGTGTAAGGGATGAGTAGCAGTGGGAGAGAAAACTCCAAATCTTTTCAGGCCTCTGGATTTCTTTATCTACAGGGTGCCAAGAAAGTTCTGACCACTTATTTGCATAGAGTGCAGGTCATCAACTAAGTCCAGGTTTAAGACAAAAGGAGAGGAAAAAGCTACTGAATCTGTCAATTGCTTAAGCTAACAGCTTCAGAGAAGAACTTCCAGCAAGTACCTGTGTCTTAATTAATTCTGTCCAGTGGCTGCTTTGACTTACTTCACTGGCACCCTTTGTGGGCATACTAGGATCTTAGTAATGCTCTTGAGGCAATGATGAGCAGTGAAGAACCTTAAGAAGATATTCTAACAAGATTTAAGTCTTAGGAGGTCTTTGATCATGTGAAAGGAGCTCAATCAAGGTATGTTGGAGAAGGCTACTTCCAAAAACAACAAACAAACAAAAATCAATGACAGCAAAAACAGTAGGTCAGAAAGATTCTGAAGTTGGGTCAAGACACTGTAATTCAGCTGAATCTACCCAAATGTTCCTACTCCAATTCTGTGTTTACAGGCCTTTCTTAAGCAAAGTCCTTGCTTTCACACAAGATCCGGTATAGCTATAACACCATGATGTTCTGTACAGCTTCATAGGCATCCCTTTAGACACATTAAGCTTTGAGATGATTGCAGAAGCTCCTCTGGTCCCTCTGACCAGGATTTATATCTGAAATAATCCACATCTTCCTTTCCAGTGCAACTAGAAATAGCCAGCACCACACACCTTACAAAACTCAGCCTTTGTGTTTTCATTGAGAAACCTACTGTTGTGACAGTCTTTACTAGTAGCCAAACTGTCAAACCTGTGCCTTCTACAGATATCCTTTCATGCAACATCAAGTGATTTAAAAAAGAAGAAAAGAAAAGAAAGAAAATAAGAACAAAAAGCAAAACAAAACAAAAAACTACCTCTGTAAACCATGCACTGTCAGTATTCTAGATTTCTATGACTCAGGGGCTGTGCATGCATGAGGACATGAGTTCAATCCCCGGTACCTACATAAAAAGTCAAATGCAGTAATGTTTGCTTGTAATCTCAGCACTTGGAAAGCAAAGACAGGTGAATCCCTGGGGTTGCTGGCCATCCAGACTAGTCTAGGAGAGATCCTTTGTCAAAACCCAAGGTGAATGAATGGTCCCAGAGGATGAATCCCGAGGTTATTTCTGGCCTCAACATGAATGTGCGTACTTATGCACATATACATGTATGGCACATGCATAAACCCACACACATATACACAAACAAAAATTGTATTCTATTTTCTATTGGTGAGAAATCCACCACAACCTGTTCTAATAGCATAGATAACCAGCTATTCTTCAATGATCTTTTCTTTGGTAGTCCTTGTATTGTCAAATGCAGAATCAAAAGCTAGATGGAAAACAGAAAAATACAGCGAGCAGATAGGAAGTCATTTCATACAAAATTTCAGCTCCTATACTTGTGAGAAGAGATGAGATCAAAGAAAACCACATTCACTCTTAGAGGGTCCTGAAGGATGACTAAATAGAAAATATTCAGAGGTCACTGTGGATTCCTGTGGTGTTTTGAATATGTTTGGCCCAGGGAATTGCACTATTAGGAGGGGTGGCCTTGTTGGAATAGATGTGGCCTTGTTGGAGGAAGTGTGGGGGTGGGCTTTGAGAGAATGTCCTCCTAGCAGCCTGAGGATACCAGACTTCTGGCTGCCTTCCGATCAAGATGTGAAACTCTCTAATGACTAATGATGTTGAGCATTTTTTAAGATGCTTCTAAGCCATCCAAAGTTCTTCAGGTGAAAATTCTTTGTTTAGCTGTGTACCCCATTTTTTATAGGGTTATTTGGTTTTCTGGTGTCTGACTTCTTCAGTTCTTTGTATATATTGGTTATTAGCCCTCTGTCGGATGTAGGGTTGGTGAAGACCTTTTCCCAATTTGTTGGTTGCTGATTTGTCCTTTTGATGGTGTCCTTTGCCCTACAGAAACTTTGTGATTTTATGAGATCCCATTTGTCAATTCTTGATCTTAGAGCATAAGCTATTGGTGTTCTGTTCAGGAACTTTCCCCCTGTGCCGATGTCCTCAAGGGTCTTCCCCAATTTCTTTTCTATTACCTTCAGTGTGTCTGGCTTTACGTGGAGGTCCTTGATCCACTTGGAGTTGAACTTAGTACAAGGAGATAAGGATGGATCAATTCGCATTCTTCTGCATGCGGACCTCCAGTTGAACCAGCACCATTTGTTGAAAAGGCTATCTTTTTTCCACTGGAAGTTTTCAGCTCCTTTGTCGAAGATCAAGTGGCCATAGGTGTGTGGGTTCATTTCTGGATCTTCAATCCTATTCCATTGATCCGCCTGCCAAAACAACCCTGAGATTTCACCTCACACCAGTCAGAATGGCTAAGATTCAAATCTCAGGAGACAGGACGTGATGGCAAGGATGTAGAGAAAGAGGAACACTCCTCCACTGCTGGTGGGGCTGCAAATTGGTACAACCACTCTGGAAATCAGTCTGGTGGTTACTCAGAAAACTAGGCACGTCACTTCTGGAGGACCCTGCTATACCACTCCTGGGCATATACCCAGAGGATTCCCCCAGCATGTAATAAGGATACATGCTCCACTATGTTCATAGCAGCCCTATTTATAATAGCCAGAAGCTAGAAAGAACCCAGGTGTCCCTCAACGGAGGAATGGATACAAAAAAATGTGGTATATATTCACAATGGAATACTATTCAGCCATTAGAAACAATGAATTCATGAAATTCTTAGACAAATGGATGGAGCTGGAGAATATCATACTAAGTGAAGTAACCCAGTCTCAAAAGATCAATCATGGTAAGCACTCACTGATAAGCAGATATTAGCTTAGAAACTTGGAATACCAAGACATAATCCACATATCAAATGATGTACAAGAAGAACAGAGAAGTGGTCCCTGGTTCTGGAAAGGCTCAGTGCAGCAGTGTAGGGCAATACCAGAACAGGGAAGTGGGAAGGGGTGGATGGGGAAACAGGGAGAGGGAAGAGGGTTTATGGGACTTTCGGGGGGTAGGGAGCCAGAAAAGGGGAAATCATTTGAAATGGAAATAAAAATATATCGAATAAAAAAAAAAAAGATGTGGAACTCTCAGCTCCTCCAGGGCCCTGTCAGCCTGGACACTGCCATGCTTTCCTCCATGATGATATGGAATGAATCTCGGAGCCTGTAAGCCAACCCCAATTAAATGTTGTCCTTTATAAGAGTTGCCTTGATCATGATGTCTCTTCACAACAGTGGAAATCCTACAACAATTCCCTTCTACCTATGGACTCCTTGGACCAAAGAATGAATAAACCTCCTCCAACACTTTCTATTATGCTTTTATCTACTGGAAAAATAGCAAGAGAATCAGTTATTTAGCCAATAACATGAAGCCATTTTAACATTACATAGTTAAAAGGACAGCACTGTGTGCTTTAGAAAAAAAAGAAAAGTGAGAAACCACAGTTAGTTGGCGTAAACATGTCAGATATTTTTGAGTATCAGAATTTTGGGCCATGGCATTCCGAGATCTTTAAGTGGTGCTATGCGTCACTACTTTATCTGACCTTAGGTTTCATACTCACTTTACTCCATGGAACCCACAAGTGACTCATCCTGGTGCTGGGATCCCCTGTAGTTTTTCATGTGCACGTTTTTTCACTCTTTGTTCCCCTGCAACTGTCATTCCTCAGGAAAAGATTCTGTGACAACCACATGGCCACTTACCTTCTAAAAGAGGACCTCACACCATCATAAGTCCCAGGGAATCTCTAAAGGAATCCAACATCCCAGACTACTCTCTGCTCACAGGTTGTTTGGGAATTCACATAATAAGCAAACAATGTCTATGCCGAGGTATTCTTGATCATTGATCTATGGTAGTCATAATTCTGGAGAGAGAGAGAGAGAGAGAGAGAGAGAGAGAGAGAGAGAGAGAGAGAGAGAGAGCATCAACTAGACCAGTGAATGGTTCTCAAGCTTTCTAACGCTGTGACCATTTAATACAGTTTCCTCATGTTCCCACATAAAATTATTTTATTGCAACTTCATAAGTGTAATTTTGCTATTGTTACAAATTATAATGTATCTGTGTTTTCTGATAGTCTTAGACAACTTCTGTGAATGAGTCGCTCAGCACCCCCTCAAGTGATCAGATCCACAGGTTTAAAGCTTTGGAACTAGCTGTAGGTGGTTGTTTTATCTGGAATCCACATGGTACACAGGCAGTTCAAAGCTCAAGGATGAGTCCAAAGGTCATCTACAGTAAACTTTCTTCCTGCTTCAGGAGAGCTGGTCTTTGTTTCTAAGGCTTCCAACAGGTGAAATAAGGTCCACTTACATTATCCAGAGGTAATGTATTACATTACATTAAAGCCTGTTGAATTAAATGCTAAATCTTGTCATTTTAAAAACGAATTTGTAGAAACATCTAGAATGCCGTTGACCATATATCTGGTCACCATGGCCAGTATCAAGCTCCTACATAAAATCAAATCAGCTTCCTCCAAGAAACCATTTCAAATCATCAACCTACTCAGTAGCCTCAACACATTCCTCATCCCTCACACCATCCACAAGTCTCCCTGGTAACTGCATACACCTCAAAAGCAGAATTGTACCTGACCTGCCTTTGGTAGCTCACCACATAGTCCAAAGCCAGCACAGATGTCTCAGTAGGCATTAGCAACATTGAAAGAATGAGTGATCACTGCAGAAGCTGTGGGGCTTCATGACTCAGTAATTGGCCATGGGCTTCCTTCTCCCAACAGATCCTTTTCAACAGATAATCTGAAACAGAGTTCTAAGATAAGATTGGTGTTTTATTCATGGTAAGATTGGGCCACCAACTTCATCTAGTACCAAGTGACTATAAATACCAAGTGGTCATCCTGCTGATCACCCATCAATGTGGGACCACGGAAAGAAACACTGTGAGTATCCTGATAGTACCACATCAACAGTGGGGTTTGAACCCTGAAGTGGTTATTCTGTTTTCTTCTCACTCTAGCCCAGGGCCCAGTTTTTCCCTACATGTCCATTTGAAAACCCCACATCTGACTCCCAAATCAGACTTCTAGTTTGAAATGGCTCATGCTGTACTGAAGTCACCATGAGGCTCTCATACCTTCCAATTGACATGACTCCTAAGACACTATGAGTGCTACCAGAGGGCTATACTGTAGGCAAAAAAAAAATGCTCATTTCACCAATTTTTAGAAGATTCATGATGCTGATCGTGAACACAAAGTGTAACAGGATTCTATCATCTGGGACCATAGGAGACAGGCAGTATCTTCTCAGGATGAGGATACATCTGGGATCCACAACAAAAGAGCCAGGTGTCCCTAGCAAACATCTTCATTGGCAGCTTAGAAATCTTCAAGTATATGTTTATTAGTAGATATTGGGTATAGGACCAAGATGCCACAGGTCCAAGGAGAGAAGAAAAGGGAGGCTGGTTTATAAATGCCTGAAGGTAAAGAACCATCTCCTTGCCGTCAAGATTACTGGACTCCTTGAGGATGAAAGAGCATACATCACCTCTCATTGAGTCTGATCTGTGTTCTGGACATTAAATTGCCTGACATCTACCTCTAATATCAGGACTCTACCTCTTACATTGGCATGAGATCTAAGATCCTTCAGGGTGATGAGATATCTCCTCTTACTCCCTGCCCACACTAGTTAGGTACGCAGATTTCTCCAACAATAGCTTTGGGATTTGCCAAACAAATAGGCCTCTGAATTCAGAAAACAGGCCTATAGTCCCAGCTGCCCAGTAGGCTGAGACTAAAAGATCTCAAATTGAAGGATGTCCTGTGCTGCAGAATGAGTTCAAAGCTAGCCTTCCCAACTGAGCCTCTACCTCAAAATAAAAGTTAAAAATAAGATTTGTGATATAGCAAGAGCACTTACCCAGCATGCATGAGGCCTTGGGTTCAATCCCCAGTACCACTATTTCTTTTGACTAAAGAATAAACCTTTTTGTTTGGCTTGTGGGTCTACAATGAAGGAAGTCTCAAGACCCTCAAGTCAAACCACTTTTGGAAAGGATCATACTTGGTTTGATTATGTTCTGCCCATGGGTTTGACTCCAGTCCTGAGTCTACGACTTATACCATCTGTCTTTTCCTTTTGCCCAGCATAAGACCAGACATCAGCTGAGTCCGTGGTGAGATACTGGTAGGCAACTGAGGATGGAGACCTGACCTCATATGACCCTGAACTAGATTTACTTTGCCTGCTCCACATGGCATAGGCTTTGCCTTGCAGGGAAATATATTGGTGAGCTCATAGCCTCAAATACTTCACCATCAATCTCTAGGAGGTTGGCTCCCTGAGTGGATCATTGTTTCTGGTTTTATCTGAAACAAAAATAGATTCTTGAAAGTGTTCCAGCCATTGGGTCATTGGTTCACTGCCTTCTTCCAGCCCTGGCTGAAATCTCTCACCCTGAGATCACTCGGAGCCCCATGGCCGCCACAGGGACAGCTGGTTTAGCTGACATGGTGGCTTATTCTCCACAGCTTGCTCTTCCCTCAGGCCCCTCAGATGGCTCTTAGATATGAAGCTGTGCAAAATGAGTGATGCCAAGCCCTCCAATGCTCCAATGTCTTCAACATCAGCCAAGTCACAGGCCACCAGGGCCAATCATGATCCTCTGGAGGAATGACTCAGTTGTCACTCAGGATGGCCACCACCCTTTCTCGGGCCCTAGGACAAACCATGTGGACAGGTCTTTTTATGCTGAAACTTTTTTGTACTGTAGGCATCTGTTCATGTATTTTTACTCTGCTGTTGGAGAAGAAACTTTGAGAGTGCAGAAGCCAGCTCTAATTCTGGTCTAAGGCCTTTCTAGAAAGTACATCCAACCAACTTGGATTCTGTTGGCTTTATTCAAAGACTTTATAAAAGAACTTAGGAGATGGTTCAGTTGATAAAGTGTGTTGGAAAAGCATGAAGATCTGAATTTGGATCCCTGGTACCCATGTAAAAAGGCCAGCATAACAGAATGTACCTATAACCCCAGCACTTGCAGGGAGATAGGGTGAGACAGGCTTCAAAATCCCTGAAGTTCACTGCCCAGCCAGTGAGCTGACCCAGTGAGTTTCAGGTTCACAGAGATCCTGTCTCAAAAGATAAACATGAAAAGCAATCAAAGAAAGATATCCATCACCATAAATACACACACACACACACACACACACACACAAGTGCACATGCTCACACTAAATAAGAATATACACTTTAAAGAGCTGACTGGGGGGCATGCTTCCACACTTATCACCAAGGAAAGTCAGAACAGAAACTCACACAGGGCAAGAAAATGGAGGCAGGAGCTGATGCAGAGGCCATGGAGGGGTTCTGCTTCCTGCCTTGCTCCATATGGCTTGCTTAACCTGTTTTCTTGTAGAACCTGAGAACACCAGTCCAGGGGTTGCCCCAACTACAACTGATCAGTCATTAAGAAAATGCCGCACAGCTGGATCTCGTGGAAGTGTTCTCATTTAAGGTTCCCTCCTTTAGCTTGTGTCAATTTGACATAAAAGAAGCCATCACATTCTCTGTATCATTGAATTTTTCTGAGGAATGTAGGCTTTTCAGCTTCATCTTATCGCTTTAGATTTTTCCATAAAATAGCTAGCAATTCTTTTCAGTATCACATGTTATTAATAAATGTGAAATCATTCACTCTTTCAATCAATCCTTTTTTGCAGACCACAATTTTTTAAGTTAGGAATATGTTCTGCCTCCTGGTGCTGAGATAGCTGGTAAACTTGGAGAAACTTCAGTCAGCTTGAGAATACTGTCCATTTTAATTAACTTTCATATTGAAATGAGTGAATATTTCACTTCAGACACTCTCAGCGATACTTTTCCTTTTGCTTCAAAGTGATTTTTTCCCTTGACAAAAATGTCAAAAAAAAATTATCTCCATTAATGAGCTTTTGATTTTAGCTGCCCAGAATCACAAGCTTATTCCACTTCATGTTATCACAACCAAAAAGATAAATCTATTCAGTGGTCACACAAGCACCTCCGTAAGCCTGCCCCTTCCCGTCAATCAGCATGATGTGAAAAAAGAAGACCCAAGTAATTGACCCGTTAGTCACCGCAGAGCACGTGAGCTCTTGGTTAATTTCCCCAGCTTCTCTCATTCTTTTTAAGACAAACCTCAGCCTTCCTGCTTCCAGGCTTTGTTCTGCATAACTACCATTCCCTAAAAGACTCAAAAAAACAGTGTCTTAAGTTGAGCTGTTTGCTTAAATCTGATTAAATATTTCCAGGTGCTTTTGCACAAAGGGATCCAAAAGTTGGAGGATTTGTTTACACAAAAGGTCAAAAAGTTTTAGGACATTTGATTCACTAAGCCATTACTCAAAGTCTGAAGACTGCTAAAAAAAATCTAACCAGTGACAGCAACAGAAGAAGAAAGTGCACAGAGCCACGGCGAAGTATTATTTTGTACACAAAATTACTTTTGACACAAAGTTTTGTAGTTTAGTCTTCGGGTATATACTTAATTTTTACTACAGCTTCCAATTCAATTGATGTTTTTAAAAACCCAGCTTGTTTGGAAACAGTCATTAATTATGCATACAATCAACCAACTCCAAGTACATTCCTAGTCTATAAACATCTTAATGTAGAAGGAAAATTATTTGTGCTATAACACTGTGTTCTACCAAAATTTATATTTTTATTATCAAGAAAAGGGGTATTTCTCAACATTCAGTCTCTTAACCAGTTACAACTGCATTTGTCATAGTGGTTTCACCTTTGGCAGAATGAACTTACCAATGCATTGTTGTGATTGCTTTGATTAAGCAGGATAAAAAATCAAACCAGTATTCAAATTACCTTAGTGGGTAGTCCATTTGAAAGTGTTAAGTATTTGAAAAATTATTTTTATACTGAAGAAGTCAACACATTCAGTGTTATCTCTTCTCTTACCCATTACTGCCTAGGAAAATTTGGACTAAGAAATGCACAAAATTAATATAGGAGAAGAGTTGTTTGGTGTTGGTGGGTCATAAATCTACCTTGTGCTACTATTCTTAATTGTCTACAGAAATGGACTTAAAATAAGCACTGTTTTTTAGAACATGTATTAACATTTTGTTTTAATTTTTAGAAAGCCTACAAAACTGATGGGTTTCTTTATGGCACCATCATGCATGGGCATCATTGTGCGCTGTGTTTATCTTCCCACCATCCTCCTTGCCTGCTCTTACCAACCCTGCTGATCTTCTTTCTTCCTCCCAAAAGCCCTTTTGCTTTTGGCATGTCTGTCTGTGTGTGTGTGTGTGTGTGTGTGTGTGTGTGTGTGTTCACATGCATGTGTATGTGAACTTGCCTGTGTATGTGTGAGTGCTCACATGCATGTGTATGTGCACTTGCCTGTGTGTGTATATTTGAATCTACATTCTGCATATGAGAAATAACATATTTATATGTCCTTGCATAGATGCCAGACTGCACACATGAGAGAAATCATTTGTTGTTTGTCTGTCTGAGTCTGGCTAAGTGACCACAGATATTTTAAGACACTAATGTTTATTCAACAGACTTACACCCATGTTTTCTATGTGATCATGAGATTAATGAAGACTTTGCCCAATTCTCACATTCATCACTGACTTTCTTAATGACCAAGATCTAAATCGTTCTTACTTTTGTACTAAATATGCATTTTTAAACATATCTGTAGGTAGAGTATGCTGTGGTTTTTATAAAGATTGACACCAAAAATAAATAAAAAACTGCCCGTGCACAAGTAGCCACACTTATCCCTATACCCTACATTGTAGGAGTTTTCACTTCTATTTCCTGTATGTTTAGTGTACATCTATCAAAAAAGGTCTCACTTCCACAGCTCAACGTTATCTGCCCACTTCATGGGCCAATGCTCTTATTTGAGAGTAATTGACTGGTGTAGCAAATGGATTTCCCACCCATAGTCCAGTAGCAGGGTTCAGTCACATTTTGTGGCACCATTAAGAGATAACTTCCTGCTAGGGCAGGGGAAGATACCCAGGGGGACCCCTACCCACTCAGAGGGGAAGAAAAGGGGGGATGCAGGAGGATAGTGGAAGGGGTAATGGGGAGGAAGCCAGACAGTAGAATGTAAAGTGAATAAGTAAAAAATAATAATTTAATTTTTTTAAAAAGAGAGAAATAACTTCCTGCCACTGCTCCTAAAAGATAGACGTGACTTATGTTCTATCTGAAAAGCTGGATGAGAAGCATCCTAAGGTAGAAATAGTAAGCTAATGATGCACACTACTGTCCTCAGAGCACACTAAGACAGTAAATCAAAAACACACAGCTAGCAATCTGATAGAAAAGACTGAATCCTAGAAAATATTTCATTAAACCAAATTCTGGAAGACAAGAAGAAAAGGTGGAGCATAAAACAAATGTGACAAACACACACACAAAACAAAACATAATCCACACATCAAATGAGGTACAAGAAGAACAGAGGAGTGGCCCCTTGTTCTGGAAAGACTCAGTGAAGCAGTATAGAACAAAATCAGAACAGGGAAGTGGGAAGGGTTGGGTGGGAAAACAGGGGGAGGGAAGGGGACTGATGGGACTTTCAGGGAGTGGGGGTCCAGAAAAGGGGAAATCATTTGAAATATAAATAAATATATCAATAAATTAAAAAAAAGATTTTAAGGCTAAAATAGCAGTTGTATCACTAAATGGATGGAAATGTACTCTGCCATCAAATCTTTATAGGTCTGTGACAAAGATGAGCTGGGCAATTTCTTTGAGAATCTGAACTTATTAAAACAACACAAAGCAAAAGAGAAAATATCTGATTGTCATATATTTATCAAGGAAGTTATTTTTACCAAAAACACTTCCAGAAAGGAATGCTCTAAACTTAAATGATTGTTCTGCTAAATTGCATTCAATATCTATGTCGTATGTGTATATGTGTGTGTGCATATATATTAATAAATATCATCAATCACATGAACACCAAGACCTTTAACAGATCCAACATGCTAAGATACGCCAACTCTGAAAAATATTCGTAACATTTCTCTGTGAATTCAAGTGAAATATTACCAAATACAAGCTACCCATATATAAGAAGGACAATTCATCATAAACCAATGGGATTATTACACAGGAATACAAACTGGTTAGCTATTTGAAAATCATATTCACCATAAGGATAAAAGGAAAACGAAACCCCAGGTGATAGTCTGGAAAACTTAAGGAAATCAGTTATCACGATGCAAAACCTCTTTGGGGTTTTAAAAAACACACATACAATGTGCAACAGCAGAACAGATGGAAATCTGGTAACTCTGACCAAGGGTGGCTGCAGAGGAACCAAGCCTCCTGTTGCCATCACACCTGATGGCAAGACTCTGACCATGCCGCTGCTTTCAAGGCTTCTGTGTAACAGTGTGAGGAATCCTCTCAGGGCTGGAGAGCTGGCTCCCTGGTTAAGAGTGCTTACCACTGTTCCACAGGACCCAAGTTCAGTTCCTAGAACCCATGTCAGGCAACTCCTGTCTATACTACTTCAGCTCCAGGAAATCAACAACTTGTGGTATCTGAATCCACTTGCACACATATGCACATAAACACACACACACACACACACACACACACACAGTTCCTCACCAGCTCAGTAAGAAAAAGAAAGGAAGTCATAAAACCTAGAGACAAAGAAATTGTCTTAGAGTAATAACTGTTGTGATGAAACACCTTGACTAAAAGCAAGTTGGGGAAAATGGGATTTATTTCACTTACGCTTCTACACTATAGTCCGTAACTGAAGTAAGTCAAGATAGGAAGTCAAACAGAATAGAAACCAGGAGGCAGGAGCTGATGCCAAAGCCATGGAGGGGTACTGCTTACTAACTTACCTCCTGGCTTGCTCAGCCTGCTTTCTTTTAGAACCCAGGACCACCAAGCGCAGGGATGGCACCACCCACAATAGACTGGGCCCTCTCCCATCAATCACTAAATAAGAAAATGCCCCATAGGCTTGCCTATGGCCTGATCTCATGCAGACATTTTCTTAATTGAAGTTTCCTCCTCTCAGATAACTTTAACTTGTGTCAAGTTGACATAAAACTACCCAGGACAGAAGACCTCTTACCAACTTGACACATAAATATGTCACTATAAAGCTGTAACATTTCCTTTCTTATTTATTTTTTAAGACATATTTACTTATTTTATGTGTATGAGTACACTGCAGCTGTTTTCAGACACATCAGAAGAGGATGTCAGATCCCATTACAGTTGGTTGTGAGCCACCATGTGGTTGCTGGGAATTGAACTCAGGACCTCTGAAAGAATAGTAAGTGCTCTTAGCCACTAAGCCATCTCTCCATCCCCCCTACAGCCCAATTTTATGGAGGCATCATTTTAAATTGAGTTTTTCTTCCTCTCAGATGACTTTAGCTTGTTTCAAGTTGACATAAAAAGTAGCCAGGACACAAATAAAATGCTATCCCTTCATTGAGGACATGATTATTTAGTTGTCAAAACTTGAACAAGAAAACTACTTGGAGTTACAAGTAATAAGCTAAGAAATTCATAATTAGGCAAGTAGCTATCAATTGTATTTCCATATATAAGTATTAAATAGAAAATAAAATAAGGTAACAATTTCTCTTATAATTGCATCAGAAATGTAAAAATTTAAAAACAGATACAACAATATTGCAAAACATAGCAATGAGAACTTTAAGATACTGCAAGGAAATATCAAAAGGTATGTTATATACTTGGTGGGTATACTTTCTGGGTCTAGCAAGTGCAATTTTAATATGTAAATGAGGGCAGAGAAGACAAAGAGGGACAGTAGGTGTTGGGGTCCTGAGGCACACATGAATGTACCAGTTGGAGAAATAGCATAGGGGCTTGTGTTGCTGGAGTACAAATAAGAAAAAAAGAAAGAAAAATGGTGGCAAAGAAGTCAGATCCTAGATACCCAAATTCCATAAGCTTGAAATTTTTACCGAAAAGCAGAATGTCAAAGAAGGTGCTGCAAACCTAAAGGGATCTGGGTTTCATTTGTTTCTTTGTTTGCTCGGTGGCTTGCTCTTTTCAAAAACTGTCTATCCTTCTGTAACACTTGATGGCCTTGAACTCACAGAACTCTGCCTGCCTCTGCCTCCTGGGGCCTGGGATCAAAGGTGTGTGCCACCACAACCAGCCCCCATTTCCAAATGGCTTCAAAAGGACTCCTCTCCTGCTTGGGGGAAATAAAGCTTAGGATGGTGAGGCTGGAAAGGAGGGCGCGGAGCTTTGTCACACTAAGCACAGGATGTCAATAGGTGAAAAGAAGGATTCATTGGGTAGGAGGGAAAATGTTTTGTGCTCTGAAATCACAGGATGGGATCTCTGCTTCAGGGAAAGAGATGTCAAGAGTGTAAACTAGAGAAACAGAACAAAATACTGTTCGTGAAATGGGGCATTAGGAAGTGGGCTTGGGTCTGTGCCTCTTAAGACCCCAGCAGAAATTCACAGTGGTCAGAAGGTGGTGGGTCCAAGGAGCCTGGGGACTGGGTGATCAGGTCATTTAGTGTTCAAACCTGAGACCAAAAGGCGTCATTAAACTGTCCCAGGCAAACAAGGGCATGGAAGTATTCTCACGTAAGAGCTCATTCAATCAAGAAAGTTAGTGACTATGTTCCCCACATTTCATGGGTGACAATGCCTGGCTACAGAAAAGAAGGCTTTGCCACCCTTCAATGGCTAGTCAGTGGTGCAGCTGGAATTAAGAGCCAAGGACATGGACTCAGCCTTGTGTCCTCAGCCCTCCTGAGACAGAGTGAGACTTCTCCACAGTTGACCCTGCAGGAAACCCCAATCTTTATCTAATCCTCATTACTCAAAATAGTATCTTGCATTTTCTTGCAACACTTGAATATGAATATCTTTCCTTTTGCTATCATAAAACACTGACCAAAAGTAGTTTAGGAAAGGAAAGGGTTTATTTTGCTAAATTGGGGCAGAAAATTAGAGGCAGGAACTGAAACAAAAGCCATAGAGAAACAAGACTTAACTGGGTTGCACCCCATGGCTTGCTCAGCTTGCGTTCTTCTACAACCCAGGCCCAGGGGTGCCAATGCTCGCAGTGGGTTGAGTCTCCGCACATGAATCAATAATCAAGAAAATTCTCCCAAAGACTTCTCTATAGGCCAATGCAATGGAGATATTTTCTCAGTTGATGCTCCTCTTGCCACATGATTACAGTTTGGGTCAAGTTAACAAACACTAACCAGCATAACTTGGTTTCCAAATTGACCAGGATAGAAAAGATGAGATAAGCACTCAGTATGTGCTCCCATGATAGGTAGACAGAGCCACACCACCTGCATCTCTCCATTAAAGTTCTCACATCCCAGACTCTACTCTACTTGGGTAGAGTTCTCTCTGAGAACACACTGTAAGACAGCAGTTCTCAACTTGTGGGTTATGACCCCTTTGGGGGGGGGTCCCATATCAGATATACTGCATATCAGATATTCGCATTATGAGTCACAGCAGTAGCAAAATTAAAGTTTTGAAGTAGCAGCAAAATAATTTTATGGATGGGGCATCACCACAACAGAAAAAACTGTATTAAAGGGTCTCAGCATTTGGAAGGTTGAGAACCACTGCTACGGAGGTTTCTCTATCCTGGTAGTTGGATACTTGCCTGAACACAACACTCAGAAAGGCTCCTGAACTGAGGGATGAGACCACACTGGGGCAAGGTGAACCAAGAGAAGAGCAATGTCGGGGTCTATGTGGATTGGTTTCAAGTTTTCAAAAGAACGTACTAAAGGTCTCTTCTTTCCAGTAGACTCAAAGATAATTAATTATCTTTAATGATTTCCTAGTTTTTCTTTATAGTATGATCCATAAATTAGACAATATGTTAGTAAGGAACATTAAGGGGGTTTCCTTACAGTTTTTCATTAAGCAAAAATTAGCATCCAACTGTAGGCTTTGAGCAGTGTCCTTCCCGGGATACATTGTTTAGAGCAGAAATGATAAGCCAAAGCCTGTGCCTTTTTATTTTCAGGCCAGAATTCCCACAAACAGCTTTCACTGATTTATTAACAAAGAATCTCCCTCAAGACCTTACCAATAACTGTATTTTCCTTCAACCCAATCTGTTTACCTTCACCAAGAGGTAAAATAGGATTCCTCACTTTTCATTTAGCAAAATTATTAATTAGTGAATTAATCTCTTATATCTCCTCCTGTGCTTGATTTCTTTCTGAAAGTTAATTGTTCAATTAATTTGTCCAACAGTTGGTGTAGGGTTGTTTTTTCTCCTTTTCAACAAAGTTTTTTTGTTGTTGTTGTTTTTCAACTCCTTTTCAACAAAGATTTTTGTTGTTGTTGTTTTGAAAGACATGCATGCAGGCAATATCCACTAAGGCCAGAAGAGGTTGTAAAATTCTCTGGAATGAGGTTAGGGATAGTGGTAAGCCACCATGAGAATTCTGGGAATTAAACCTATGTCCTTTGCAAGAGCATCATTGATTGTCTTCCAGTTCCCCTCTCTCCTTTTTATCTTGAAAAATCATTATTATTATGGCATCTTAATTCTGTCATTAATGTTGCAAAGATCATTCCAAGTTTGTCACTTGGCTTTACATTTTAATAATGTTTTCACAAAACAGAGACTTTATAGCTTTGTAGCTTTAAAAAGTTACATATCAGTAATCTATATAGGTTTCTTGTGATTAAGCAGTCAGACGCTATTAAATCAGACCCATGTACTCCTACATAACCTGTGTATAACGCACCCTTCCTCCATGAGCAATGAGCTAAACTCTGAAGACAATCAGACATTGATTAGATGTCTTCTAGTGACCCTGTACCACCAATGTCTATACTCTTCCCCTTCTCAGCCTCTTCCCTTTGACCCAAAAGCTCTCACTGAGCCATGATGGAAGCCAGTTGCACAGTAACTCCCTTCCTAAAGCTTTGCCTTTGAAAGGTAATCTATATCCACATGGTTCTACAGGCTTAGTCTTAGCACTGAGATTTGGCCCTCTGCCATCTTCCATTTGCTTGAATAAACCTTATGGCCGCCAAGCACCTGGAATAGGTTGGGCCCTTGTTCAATGGCCCAACTTAACCATTGACATGTCTCCCTGGTTGATGGCAGGGTTGCTCTGTACTACTCTATAAAGACAAAATGACAGAAAGACAGAAGTAGTCAGGACAGCGAGGGGAAAGCCCAGAGCAGGGCACTGCCAGCTCAAGGTCTTGTCCTAGTCTTATCATGACTGTAGCAAATGGAGGTTGTCATCTGTGAGTAGGCCCAGCCCTCTGAAGACCAAGCTGATGATTGCCAAACCTCAAAGGCCTCCAAATGCTCTGTGGCCAGAGCCCACTTGAAGGGATGACTTCACCAGCAGCGGGTAGAGCCAAGAACCAAAATACTTTGTCTTCTGCTGTTTATTTTTAAATCATGATTATGTGTTCCCTCTTTTTTCAGGGACATCAAACATGTAGTAACATTGTGCAGAGACTTCTGGGGGCCTGGCCATTGGCTCAAGCGCAAAAGAGATGTCAGGCAGGTGCTGGGAACAGCATATCCATGGCAAATGTTCAAAGGGCTGACCATGCTTGGCGAGACTTGCTATCCAAGAAGTGTGTCTAGTCCCAGGCCCATGATCATCTGGGAACAGTCACAGAGAACATGGTTCCCCAGGCCCAAGAACAGTGCTCCACCTGCTGCCTTCTGAACACAAGGCTGAGAAGATCAGAAAATGTTGTTGGCATCATCCTTGGCCTCGTCTTCTTTCTAGATCCATCTTTTACCTCATTGGTGTTCATCCCGACTCTTTGAGACACATATTTTCAAGAAATACTACCCATTTTTCACTCCCATACACCACTGCATCTACCAACCTCCTGGATATTCTTCTCATTCTTCAAAAATTTCACCAGCTGTCTAGCAATGATCTCCACCAAGTTGCTAGGAGACCTTAGTGTCTCCAAGTGCAACCTAGCCAGATCTACTTCCTTGACCATCAGTTTGATAGTGCTCTTCACCTCCTCTCTACACTATCTAATATCTACATCTGTCTCAGTGTCATATGTTGCTGTGATAAAATATTCTGACATAAAAAGATTAATGGTGAAAATATTTACTTTGGCTTACAGTTCATTATGGCCAAAAACCAAGATAGCAAGAGCTTGAAGCAACTGACCATATCATACCATATTCACAAGCAGAAAGCTAGCTTTTACTGCTTTGTGAAAGTCCTGGAAAAACCTCGAGAATAGTTCTACCCACAGTGGGCATATCTTTCCCCCTCAATTAACTTGATTAAGATATTCCCATACAGGTAATCCCAGAGGCCAACTGGACCTATGTAATCCCTCATAGGTGCCCAGAGGATTGTCTCCTAAGTGATTTCTGACCCTGTCATGTTGGTAATTAATATTAATCACCATAATACTCCAGGGTTTGTCTTTAGTCTTCTACTAAGGACCACCATTTTCTTAACAGGCTTTTAATATGGCCCAACACAAACCGATTCTTGTCATTTTTTTATTACCAACAACTCATTCCAGGCTCCAAGTAGAGTGAATGTCGATTGCTTGTGTGGTCATTATTTTCAAAATAAAGTCTTCCAGAAGCCCCTGAGTGTAGCAGAGAGGAAGAAATAGACAAGAAAGACAAGAAAGAGGAGAAGAAGAAGGAGGTGGTAAAAAGAGGAGAAACCACTAGTCCACACAAACATTATTGCAATAAACTAAGAATCCTAGGTTTGTATTCAGACAAAGCCTGGATTAAAACGTTCAAATGTCATGGTCAGAACTATACTCCCACTGAAACTTAGTGCTATTAGATGTGTGCTCACTCTCAGACACCATTTGAAGGAACAATGTAGTTACCAGTGTCTCTTAGTTATCAGCCTACCAGCCTATCACCCTGATAGCTCCTGTAAATCCCAAGATTGCTTCTGATTCCTTCACTTGACCCATTCATCCATCTTGAATCAACTGTAGTTACCAGTGGCCAGCAAAATTTAATAAGCAATCCAAACATTCCCTCACCACATGCTGACTCTGGGGGCCTACAGGTTGATGGTCTGGAAGTCAGCTGCCAGCTCTACCTGAACCACAGACCTAAGCTCATAGAACTAAGGCAGGGGGCAGGAAGAATCCCCAAGATGAAGGCTGAAGTGTGAAATGAGTGGTAGGGATGGAACAATAGCAGTCTGTTGTATTCCTGTGTGATAATTAGGCTGCTTTGACAGAAGAAGGGTAGACCCTCAGCTTCCACAGAAGATGAATTCTTAAGTGTTTTGTGAACCTAACAAAGTCAAGGTTATGGTTTTCTGTAACTGGATGCTGGCTTTCTTGTAACCGTTGGGCTTATTTTTACCCTCCTATTAGCTTTCTCCCACTGAGCCCTTTTGAACCCCTTAGAGATGTTACAGAAATCATACTAGGAAAAGCCTCATCTTATCTCCATGTAGACTACATGGTGAGTCCTTTTTATATTATTGATACAGCGTCTGCCGAATTTAATATCCCATCTCAGGAGTTGGCCAAAATTCCTAAGAACACTCATTTTCTTAACACACTTGAGTTTCCCTGCATGTCCATCACCAGCAGTGGCTTTGGCATTCTTTAGTGGTCATTGTTTTTTCATATATGAGCCAAGTTTTCATCACTTCATCACAGTTATAGTACCCATAATATGGCTAGCACACACAAGGACAGTCCTGAGTTGCAGACAGTAAGTAACCCACTGGACACCAAAGGTCAGCAGTAGAGACACCTGTGACTCCTGCCACCTGGCATTGACTGAGCCTTCTGATATTGAATATTTGAGCCTATCTTGGATCCTGAGTGCTGGTGGGGCTTCACTCGGTCCTGACAACTGGCGCCTATAATGCAAGTCTAAACCAATTACATCATTACAGTCTTGGTCTCCTGACTGATGAAAACTATCTCTTGGAGACAGAGATGAGACCGAGTCCAAAGCAATGATGCAATGAGACATTGACTAAGGTATCTAGGAAAGAGACTGCTACTATGTCCTGCCAGACTCAAATCTGAGGGAATGTTAGCCCTTTAGGTCCCTAAAAGAGGCTCCTGCCTAAGATAGGTTTGGGGAGTTTATATCAGTGTATGTTTCTAGTTCTTGTCCTCTGCTTTGTACTTGGATTTGAAGATGGGTACCTGCAGCATGATGCTCTGACTCCTATGCCTCTCTCTCTCTCTCTCTCTCTCTCTCTCTCTCTCTCTCTCTCTCTCTCTCTCTCTCTCTCTCTCTCTCTCTCTCTCTCTCTCCATAAGCCAAAACAAACTCTCTCTTTCTCAAGTTGCCTGTGGTCGTGGTGTTTTATCACACCAACAGAGAAGTAACTACTACAGACAGAGATGTTGGGTTCTCTGTAACAGTGACTAAGCAAAGTCCTCTGTAACCAGCTCAATCTCTGCCTTCTCAGAGAAGAAACGTGATCTGTTCCTTCACCACTAGGCTCAAACCAAGGCAGAGGCCAAAGCTCCAGCTAAGGCTCAGACTTCAGCTCCAGCTCAGGCTTCCAAAGGTGCCCAGGCCCTCATGAAGGCCCCATAAAAAAGGTTCGTGTCAGTGTGAAGACAGATGAACTGCTGTGACACACCTACCCACACACTATTTGCAGATGACCAGGGTCCTATTCTGTTTTTACAAATAAACTTGAGGCTAGACCTGTTTTTAAAAAAAATCACTAAATTGGTCTGAAATCCTGCCATCAGAGAATAAAGTGTCCAGAGTGAATCCAACTCTAGTTTAGCTCAGCACCCACTCAGGCCTCACCTGGCAAGGGCAGACATCTGGTAACAGGACCTTAGCCTCCCTCAAAGTCTCTCCCTTTGATCATTCTAAGATCATTTCTTAGAATTCCCTTACACGATTGGAGAGAGCCCTGGCTGTTGTTCTAGTTTCCTTGTTGTTCCTGTGATAAAATGTTGTGACCAAAAGCAAAGCAGGGAAGAAAAGGTGTATTTGCCTTGCACTTCCAGGTCACACAGTCCATTATTGAAAGAAGGCAGGGCAAGAACTCAAGGCAGGAACCCAAAGCCAGGACTGGTTCCATGCAGCATTACTTCTGGCTAAAGAACTCACCAACAAAGAAATGTAGCAGGAACAATGGAGGGCACTGCTTGCGGGTGGCTTACACACTAGCTCACTGTCTGGTTGGAGCCTAGCTAGCTTTTTCATACAGTCCCAAAGTACGCGCCAATCAGCATGCCTGTACTTTCATCTATTAATAATTAAGACAGTCCTTCACAGACAAAGCCTTCAGACCTCACAGCTTCTCCTCTTAGATGATTCTAGGCTATCTAGTTGACAATTAAAGCTGACCATAGTAGGTGTCTTCCACATGACTGGGTATAATTCTGATCATGCTTTTTTTATAACAGCATCTTGAAAAATGATGCCACAGGACTAGAATAAGTATATTGATCTTGTTATGGCCATGGGGTGGGGGAAAAGTGAGTATCACTGACAATCTCCTCGAGGACTACTAGGTTAACACAGAGAAGGAGCAGGCATGCCTGTAAAATGGAGAGCTCAGAAAAACAGGGAAAGCAAGCTGGAAAGACAAAGCAAAGGAACTTGTCCTGGGTAAGCAGTAGGCTGAGGCAAGATCTGTGTGTTAACAATCATAGCCCCAACATCAGCACTGGATTCCAAGAGCCACTATGATATGAGCTGGCATAGAACAGGGCCCCTAGACCATGGCAGCCTTCCTCCCCCATGAAGAAACTAGCCATGCTAGGTGGTTACAAAGTGGTCTTGGTAGCCCAGGTTCGAGTCATATGCTTTCAGACTCCTATACGCTCCACCTTCTAGAACCAAAATTCTATGGTTTTTCATGTTTTAATAAGCCTATTCCTCTTACAGTGCACTGTACTCTCTTTCATCAATCAGTACTTGATTATGGGTGTATGGCACATGCCTTTAATACCAGCACTCAGAGGCAGGAACAGGAGGATCTCTCTGAGTTCAAGACCAGCCTGGACATAGTGAGTTCCAGGACAGCTGGGGCTAAATTTAGAGAACCTATCTAAAAACAAACAAACAAGCAAACACAGAAACAAACATCAAAGGCCTATTTCTTTTACTTCCATCATCCCAGAAATCCCTTGCTTGGTTCTATAGTCTAGTTTTTCTCTTATTCTTTAAGATTGATTTTTTTTTAACTAAACTTGATCCAACACTGGATCACATCTCAGACTGTTCAATAAAAGGAATCTCATGTTGGAAGTAGATAGCTCTGGCTCAGAATCCTATCCTGGTGGGCTGATCTGGTAGGCAGCTGGTAGGTAGGCAAAAGCTGAACTTGCTGTCCTGATTCGCTGTGCTTCAGGAGTTCATTCCAATTCCCACGTCATCAGAGCCACAGCAAGCATAAAATATGGTCCTGGGGGCTAGAAAGACAGCTCAGTGGGCAATGGTACTGGCTACGAAGCCTGAATAGCTGGGATCGATCCCCAGAATCCACAGAGCAGAAGAAAAAAATCCAGCTCCTACAAGTTGTGCTCTGCCTTCCACACATGCCATGATACACCCACACCCACACATGTACATTAAAAAAAATAAATGTAAAAAGATTTTTATAATATGATCCATTCTTCCCTGACCCCTGCCCCAATCCTCATGAGACTAAATTTTCCAGCTCTCACACCAGGGATAATGCTACTTCCAGGTAATGGAAAGAGATGTTCTTGTGCTAGGAGTCAGGAAACCGCAGTTAAAATTGAACTGTCTGCCTTCCTCAGATGTGAGAAATGAAGAACAAGGAGAAAAGAGAAGTCAGAGATGCTTCGGGCTGGTTGCCAACAGTGCTTCCCACCCTGCAATTGCTCAAAGTGGGAGCATCTCGGGGAGGGGGGTGCGGGCCACATGGTCTTGATTTACTAAACATTCATCAAACTGGTGCCCTTTTAGACATATTGACTAGCCAATGGGTGAGTGCCTTTCCCTTCCATTCTGGGCTGGCTGGAAGCCAGGAGAGACGTCCTGGAGCAGCATCATAGGCACCGCCCTCTCCACGGAGCTCTTTGTGCTTGGTTCCATCTCCCACAGAAGATCACATATGATGGATGTGGTGACATGTAACATTTTCAGTCAAAATCCAAATGGAATCCTCACACTTGGCTCAGGAGTGATGGACACACATGTGTGACCAAAGGTACAGATGACAATGTAGACAACCTGTTTATGTGTGTTATCTACACACACACACACACACACACACACACACACCTTCTTGGGACTTATCATCATAAAAAAAATATTTATTTATGCTAAGAATTAATGTCTTTTCTATTCCCCAGTGCGGCTACAGAGCAAAAGCAATGGTGCATGCTCACAATGGTCCATCTGTATGCAGAGGACAGTCTGAGCTCACAGAGACTCTGCACTGTGAAAGAGTTTGAAGCTGGCACATTTGTACCACGTGTATGTCTGTATGTATGATATAGATAAATAGATAGATAGATAGATGGATAGATAGATAGATAGATAGATAGATAGATGGATGGATGGATGGATGGATGGATGGATGGATGGATGGAAGGAAGGATGGATAGATAGATAGATAGATAGATAGATAGATAGATAGATAGATAGATAGATAGATAGATGATACATATTCAGACACATGCCATGAAGTCAAAGCCTTTGGACACACAGAGAGGGTGCAAAGTCCTTTGAAGGCTCCAGAAATTTCCATCTGGGAGTGACTATTGACTGATTAACTCTGTGAAGCAAAAATAGCTTTGGGGCCAAATGATTGGCAGTCTCCTTCCTAATAGACATTCTTCAGACACTCTTACAAAGTCGGGAAAGACAGAAACCAGCAGAGTCCAGTACTAAGACACATTTTTCCAGCCGAAGTGTCCTCAGAATAATGTCTTTTCTCCATCAGTCCATCAGAGCCCATCATCTACCTTTTGAGTAGAGCAATGAGTCTTGTGGCCTGGCTAGGAATGACGCACCACAGATGCCCGGCCTAGCATACTCCTGGTCAGCTCAGTGAATGTCTTGGAGATGTAATGTGGATGACACAAAGGATACTCCAGGGCTTTGAGAACTTTGTCTGTGCCCTACACAGTAAACCCAGAAGACCCAATATAAACCCTGCAGGGCAACCCCACTGGGCATCCCTGAAAGAAACCTCTCTCAGGGAGAGGGCATCTGTCAACAGGGAAAATGGATGCATTCTCTGATTCAAAAAAGATGCCAATAATTAAAGCACACAAGGCCAAACCCAGTCACTGTTCCCCAACACACAAATCAGTAAACTGCTGCTGTCCAGAAAAGAGGGCTTGCGGCTTCCCTGACCATCATCACCTAGCCATAGTCAGTCGCAGGAGCACCCTGGCTTGGGGGAGTAACGGAAAAATGCTCTAGGAGGCATGGGATTCAATACCTCATTTTTCAAATTGGAAATGGAGGTCAGGAGAAAAGAAGACCTGTCCAATTCATGCTCAGCTGGTCCAGCAACAAAGAACATACCTCAGGCAACTGGGTTGTCAGCCTTGATTCCAGTCCAAAGTCCACTGCACTAAAAGTCTTCAGAGACTATTCTAGGACTAGAAACCGTATTGGTAAAATAAAAATTCTGCGGCTCATGTGCTGAGATGACAATCAAATGAGACACTACATAAAAGAATACAGCATGCATGGCAGTTACTAAATACCCACCCTGCTACTTTTACTCCAATCTTCTTCTACCTCAGGGCACAGGCTTGGCTGCTTCTAGACCCGTTGCCTGGTTGCTTCTAAGGAATTCTGACCTCGATTGAATGGTCATTCCAGAGGCTGTCAGTGTGTTGCTGGGGACCTATGGCTCCTGTGGTACCCAACATTCCAGGAATTGCACAGAGACTCATAATTGCCAGAAGTCCCAACCTACTTGACCTTCCCCAGAAGACCCTATCCCTGCCAAGACAGTGACATCAATGGAGACTCCTCTTTATTTACTATCCATGGTGTCCCTCCCTGAGAAGGGGTCATGGGTTTTACAGCATCAGCAGCACCAGGTATGGCTGACGGTAGGGTGACTAGGAAGGGTCTCTATGGTTTGTAGGTCCTGAAATGACCCCTGGGCAGTCCTCAGGACCTGAGACTATAAAAGCTCTCAGCAGGTCCTAGGGGTATCCTAATACCGTCTGTGCACCACATTTCAAGTTATGAGGTATTTCTGAGCTCAGAGCTCCCTAGCTCAAAAGGTTGTGATTCCAAGTCAGACCCTAACAGTGGATGAAACTCTGACAGAGATCACATTAGCAATGCCTCCGGTGGAGAGGCATGAAAGGGACTGGTTTCAAAGTCCTTTCCAAGACCCAAGTGTTTGCAAGTCCACTAGAGTACCTACCGAGGGTGAAAGACGTTAAACAGGTTCACACTCGTCACATTCTCCACACCCTTCACGTCACACACTATGAGTCTTAGTGGGTTTTTTGGAGGGTCCTTTCTTTAGACCAAGTGTGATTTCCATCCATTCCCCATCCAAAATTAAAAAAACAAACAAACAAACAAAAACAACAACTACAATAAAAAAAAAAAAACACAACTTAGCTGCAACTCTCCATCTAGGAAAAGTCAAGCTAAAAATACCTGGTCTCCCTCCCCAACCCAGAAATGGAAACTCACTGCCACTGTGAAGCCCACAAGGCAAGCTCCACAGCACTGACCCACTGAGGAAACTAGGCTACCCGCAGGGGGCCACCTGAAATTGGCGCCTGCAAGTGAAGCATTCCAGGCTGGGCCTCCCAGGATGCACACATCTCTGTCCAATCGGTCTCCACACCATTAACGGCGGAGATTTCCCCAGACTGATCCCCACCCCCCACCCCCAGCAGACTCATTGGGCAGGAGGGAGGTAGCTTTTCTGAAACAAAGAAAGAAAGTAGTTTTGCCGCCAAGGAACTCATCAGAACGAAAGTGGGGCGTCTTTCCTCTCAACAGTCTGAGACCTCTATGCCAGGGTTGGAGAGGGGTATGCAATGAGGTTGAAGAATTAAGTGGGCATGAAGGACATCTAGTTTTATCAGTCCTTGTGTAGCAGAAACCAGGGGCATCGGGCCAATATTGTCAATAAGCAGGATTTGCAAATTGCTGCCCCTTGGCAAAGGTCTTTCTTCCATTGTCTTGGCATCTGCTTTCCTATTTTCCCCACCAACACTTCAATTACAAATGCCTATTAATCCATTTCTACAAACTAATCGGACAATGTCTGCTGCCTGATAAGCCTAGAACGTAAAGAGAACTACCACGCCTTGCTGGACACCACAGGCCGGCATCTTCTTTTTGACCAACTTCCATCTCCCCTGGTTAGCCATTCCTGGCTGGAAGCTTAGAAATCTCTGCAAAGAAATGGAAGTCCTTGCTAACTCACCCTCCGTATGGTTTTGTCACGAGGTCATTGAGAACCAAGGCCCTCCCATGGTTACCTCGGGTGAGTGGAAAGGTGACCCAAAGAAGGTGTGCCCTGTGAAGGCCTGAATAAATTGCATGGCTACCAAGGAAAGTCCCAAGGAATGTAAGAAGCCAAGTAGTCAATAAGCAGTGCTTTGAATTGTGCAGGAGAAAGAAGCTATTCCCATGAAGATGCTGTCTATCCCGTTGCCTTCCTTCTTACATCTTAGGAGCAAACATTCTGTCACCTTCTTGGTTTTATGCTGTATTTTCGAGATCTGGAAGGGATCCTCAAAATCCTGACAATGGTTTCTTAGAGGTAAGATTCCTTGGGACTTTTTCAGACTGTGCTTGACAGAGAGCACAGAGTCCTTTAAGAAGTACTGGCAGAGTGGACTATGGAGTCAAGTAGGCAACGCATTAGCAATGCTCTCCCTGACCCACCTGTGATAGTTATTTTATACTTTCAACTTCACACAATGTGTAGAGAGTCTCCATGACTAGATGGAGACTTGTCTAGATCAGGGTAGCCTCTGTGAAACACAAGTCCTGGGATGGGAAGTATCTTGACAAGGTTAATTGATGTTGGACAATCCACTATAGGTGGCGCCATTCCCTAGTAAAATACCCTAGACTACGCATGGAGTTGAAAACCCAAGCTGAGTATTAGTAAGAATGTTCTGGAAAGACTCAGTGAAACAGTATTCAGCAAAACCAGAACGGGGAAGTGGGAAGGGGTGGGTGGGAGGACAGGGGAAGAGAAGGGGGTTTGCGGGACTTTCGGGGAGTGGGGGGGGCTAGAAAAGGGGAAATCATTTGAAATGTAAATAAATTATATCGAATAAAAAAAAAAAAGAATGCATGCCTTAATTCTCTGCCCTCTGCATGTGACTGTGGCTATGGTGTGACTAGCTGCCTCAAGTTCTCGCCATTTTGTCTTTCCCACAGTGATGGACTGTAACCTTGAATCATGAGCCAAATAAACCCTCTCTCCTTCAAGGTGCTTTTATCAAGGTATTTTATGACAGCAACAGGAAATGAAACCAAGACATCATCCCATCCAACCCTGATATGATGGTTTCCACTTTTTCTTGTTATATTTTGTTTCATCATGTTTGGTTGTTATTTCTTAGAAACTTGTTCTCTCCTAATGAGAGACAAAAAGAAAGTGGATCCAGAAGGGATGGGTGGTGGGGAAGAACTGGGAGGAATAGGGAAAGGAAACTATAATCAGGATACATTGTATAAGAAGAGAGTCCACTTTCAATAGATAAAATAAATTATTATTATTAATAATAATAATAGGAAAATAAAATAAAAATAAAAGGGAAATTTTTGAGTGGTTTTTAAGTTTATATCTTTGTAGATGCAGTGTTATGCAAGAAGTAAGTTTGTCCTGGAATTTCTCTTGCTGTTTGCAAAGAGAAAGTGCTAAGGAGACTCAGGGGCTCAGAGAAGGGACTTAGCAGGGACCCTGGAATGGCTTGGTAGCTGACCTCTGACTGCCTGCGCTTTCCGACAATTTATTCAACCTTCAAGATCACAGGAAGGAAAGCCCCGCTGCTCAGGAGAGCTGAGGGTGAAAGACAAGACGTCGGCCAAAGTGCAGGACAAGCATCCCTGATTCTGAATCTAGGAAATGCAATGACATGGGGTCCTTCCACGGATGAAATCACACACTCAGTCCAGATTTGCCCAAGATGAGACCTGAGACTTGGGCAGGTGGCACCTATGCTTAATTGATCGTTCCTAAGGAGGATTGATCAAAGCCCTATAAGCAAGCTTGGCAATGTCCCGCTTTCAGAGCCAGTCAAAGAAGTGAGCACAGAGGTAGGTCATGCTCAAGACACTTGCTGGCTCAGGTATGGAATCCTTCGGAGGCTCCAGGCAAAGCCCCAGGTGGGGTGAGTCATCACCAGGAGACGTGGTGTCAGCGTCTAGCTAGTGCTCAAATAGATGGTGAATAATTTGTTGGAAGCGGCTGAAGGCCGTACATATTCTACAGCTATCAACTGTGGACTGTACATTGTTTTTAAACTTATTTCGTTTTCTCTTTTGCCAGAAAAAAAAAAAAAGAAGGGGAAAAAAACACAAATTTTGGATCATAAGAACAACCCTGGTTCCCTGCTCTGTGGCCTGATTTCCCAGGCCCAGGTTTTTATTGGTGTTTTGTCTGCAATGGGCTTTGGCCATGTAAATATGGACAAGATGAGGTAACTCACAGATTCTCTGGCTGCTCTGAGGCTAATGGGTGGTGACTCTGCTTGTCAGCAAAGAGACAGGCAAGCAGGCACTCCAAGCAAGTAACCCACAATCCCAGAGGTTTGGGGTCAGAGGGCAGAGCTTCAGAAACTGGGAAAGTAGGTCAATATCTCCCCTTGCTATAGGAGAGAGGGATGATACCCTTGCTATTGTCTCACAGGTACTGTGCTGCTGTGCCCTGAGTGTCACAGTCTTCTGGGTGACAGGGACCTTACTGTTCCTGAATCAACCACATGATCCAGACAAGGAGAAATGGAAGATGGTGAAGATCTCCCAAATTTTTCTCTGGCTCCTTCCTGGCCATGTCTACAGAAGAGAGAGACATACAGTACAGTTGGAATAGACAGGGCAGAGAGAGGGAACATTCTGGATGCCTAAGGACTGAGATAGATTCAGCACATCAAAACAAACGGAACGTTGCTCACAACTCATCATAATTACTTTGACCTTTACCAAACTTAAAGGTCATTGCACACCCCCACTGACTAAGCTCCGCCCTCATCTGTACTGACCTATGACTGCACTCCACTTCAGCGGATCCCCGCTCCATCCTGGGAAGGTCTAGTTCATTGGTTCTAGGCAGGTGCAAGAGATTAAGAAGAGCCTTCCCTGCCTGAAGGACCATTTGGGACCTGGCTAAGGCTTTGCCTTCAGGGGCTCACCAGGAAACCAGGCAATACTCAAAAGTCAACACTACTCCTCTATCCTCAGCTGAAGGCATGTGAGCATGTCCCATCCCCTCTCCATTTATTTACCTTCAAATATCTGGGGTCTATCCACACGGTAGACTTTCCAGGCTCACCAATGTCTGCTGCTTGTCTTCTTCCAACCCAACTGTAGGCAACTAGCAGAAGTGTGACATGTGCCATTTCCAACTTGTAGCCTTAAAGGGCACTTGGAGTTCTTCCTTCATTCTCCTCTCTAACTGTAGCATCAAAATAGACAGTGTGGTCAGTGCTATAAAGGAGGCTGCAGGTAATTCATACACTGTGGAGATTGCTAATGGCCCACATATAATGTGTGTCGAGAACATGGAGTTCCTAGGGGACAGAGATGATTCTTCAAACCAGGATCTCCTAATTCTGACTCATCCTGACCTTGGAGGAACCGTAACAGGCAGTAAGGAAAGAGGTCTGGTCTCCTCCCCAGATCTCACCAACTAGGAGACCCTCAGAGGCTCTCTTGCTCTTCCCTAATAACGTCCAGAGCAGGTCCCAAAGTCAATGACCTTGCTTCAAAGACAGGGCATGTTAACCTCAGTGTTGGACCTAATTCCAAGTCCTCATGGGATCAGAGGGAGACAGGATACTAGAATTTCCTTTCTTCATAAGGCTCCCTGTGGTGTCTGGGGGCTCCCTGCCCAGGCCCCGAGTCACAGTGAGCACCCCCACTGCTGGGTGTAATCTCATAGTCTGGGTTGCTCCAGACCAGAGCTTGGCCTTGGAGCGGCTAGCAGCCTGCTGTCCAGCTGGCAATGGGCGGGGTCTCAAACAAAAGCTGTGTGTAAACCGTCAATAAAAATCCCTCTCTTGAATTCTCCACCCAGCTCTAACAAACCCCACCGAGCCATTTATAAAGCCCAAGTGAGGAAGATCTCATCCATCCCCCCCCCCCCCGAGCTTTCTACCACCTCCAGCCTGGCTAAGCAGAGCTTCACTGCGTGTGTCCTTCAAACCCCAGCCCATACAGGCCGGTGGGTTCTCCTCTGCAAAGCCTGGGTCCAAACCTCAGGTGGAGGGCTTCGGCAGACACACGGAACCTCCAATACTGTGTGCCTTGAGTCGCCCTCCCCAGCTGGGAAAACAGACATGAATATAATAGCCTTTCATAAATTCTTTTCTCCGTGTGTGTGTGTGTGTGTGTGTGTGTGTGTGTGTGTGTGTGTGTGTTTGAGATGCAGTTGTGTGCATCTGTGTGGAGACCAGATGTCAACTTCTGGTGTTGTTCCTCAGATATCACCTACCTTATTTTATGAGACAGAGTCCCTTGTTCTCTGAGGCAGGGTCTGGGGAAGTCTAGAACCTGGGGCTTTCTGATGAGGCTAAGCTGTCTAGCCAGTGAGCCCCAGGCACTGCCTGTTTTTCCTCCTTCAGCACTGGAATTACAAACACACTCTGCCATGCCCAGCTTTTTTTTTTTTTAGTTTTTTTTCTTTTTTATTAGATATTTTCTTTATTTACATCATTTCAAATGTTATCCCCTTCCCTTGTTTCCTCTCCAAAAACCCCCTATCCCATCTGCCCCCTGCTCACCAACCCACCCACTCCCACTTCCCTGTCCTGGCATTCCCCTACACTGGGGCATGAAGCCTTCACAGGACCAAGGACCTCTCCTCTCACTGATACCCAACCAAGCCATCCTCTGCTACATATGTGGCTGGAGCCATGGGTCCCTCCATGTGTAGTCTTTGGTTGGTGGGTTAGCCCCTGGGAGCTCTAGGAATACTGATAAGTTCATATTGTTGTTCCTCCTATGGGGTTGCAAGCTCCTTCAGCTCCTTCAGTCCTTTCTCTAACTTCTCCATTGGGAACCCTGTGCTCAGTCCATCGGTTGGCTGTGAGCATCACTTCTGTATTTGTTAGACACTGTCAGAGCCTCTCAGGAGACAGCTATATCAGGCTCCTGTCAGCAAGCACTTGTTGGCATCCGCAATTATGGTTGCTGGGAATTGAACCCAGGACCTCTGGAAGAGCAGTCAGTGTTCTTAACAGCTGAGCCATCTCTCCAGCTTATTTATTGTTTTTAATGTGGATTCTGATGCTCTAATTCAGGTCCTCACGCTTACCTGACAACTACTTCACCTACTGAGCTACCACTCCAGCCTCATCCCATCCAAGGGATGGCTATGCAGAGCTTAAGGTATGGAACAGCGTAGGGAGCCACATAAAGAAAAGAGAAGGGCTGATAGGAGGATGGTCCAAGAGGGGATTCTAATCATAGTGTTTTAGACTAGACAAGAAAGCTGTAGCAAGAGAGGTCAGGTGCTGGTCCAAGATCACTCAACCAGTCTGCACTCTGTGTCCTAGCAATGAAAGGGATACAGTGTCCTTGCTCAAGTCCCAAGTCCTAGACAAATCCTGATGCTATGCTCAGCCCAAAGCAAGGTAAAGATGGAGACAGCTCCAGCTTTCCCTACTTACCAGAGTCCAGCATCCAACGCTGTGTCTACAAAGAAACTCAAAGCCCCAGCTCTACAGGACGAGATTAATTTCCCCAGGGTGTCAGTTTACCTGAGCTCCCCAGTAAGACAGACTAGGAACACCAACAAATTGGGAAAAGATCTTCTCCAACCCTACATCAGATAAAGGGCTAATATCCAATATATACAAAGAACTCAAGAAGTTAGACCCCAGAAAACCAAATAACCCTATTAAAAATGGGGTACAGAGTTAAACAAAGAATTCTCACCTGAAGAACTTCGGATGGTGGAGAAACATCTTAAAAAATGCTCAACTTCACTAGTCATCAGGGAAATGCAAATCGAAACAACCCTGACATTTCACCTTACACCAGTCAGAATGGCTAGGATTAAAAGCTCAGGAGACAGCAGGTGTTGGCAAGGATGTGGAGAAAGAGGAGCACTCCTTCACTGTTGGTGGGGTTGCAAATTGATACAACCACTCTGGAAATCAGTCTGGCTGGCGGTTCCTCAGAAAACTGGGCATGTCACTTCCGAAAGATCCTGCTATACCACTCCTGGGCATATACCCAGAGGATTCCCCAGCATGTAATAAGGATATATGTTCCACTATGTTCATAGCAGCCCTATTTATAATAGCCAGAAGCTGGAAAGAACCCAGGTATCCCTCAACAGAAGAATGGATGCAAAAAATGTGGTATATCTACACAATGGAGTACTATTCAGCCATTAGAAACAATGAATTCGTGAAATTCTTAGGCAAATGGATGGAGCTGAAGAACATCATACTAAGTGAGGTAACCCAGTCTCAAAAGATCAATCATAGTATGCACTCACTAATAAGTGGATATTAGCCTGGAAAACTGGAATACCCAAAACATAATCCACACATCAAATGAAGTACAAGAAGAACGGAGGAGTGGCCCCTGGTTCTGGAAAGACTCAGTGTAGCAGTATAGAGCAAAACCATAACAGGGAAGTGGGAAGGGGTGGGTGGGAGAACAGGGGGAGCAAAGGGGGCTTATGTGACTTTCAGGGAGTGGGGGACCAGAAAAAGGGAAATCATTTGAAATGTAAATAAAAAATATATAGAATAAAATTTAAAAAATTTAAAAAAAATAATAAAAAAAATAAATAAATAAACCAGACTAGAAACTAACTGTGCCATTCATCCCAGAGACTCTTAAACCACAGAGGCCAGGCATGGGCATCCTGACCAAGGTAAAAATGAGTTTCAAATGCCCTCCCTGTAATGGTGTGAATAGGGCTAGAAGGATAGGCTGGGACACCAAACATGCATGCATACACCAAACCTGCATGCATCCCGACCTGTGTAAGGTGATAAGGACCCTGTGCTCACAATGGGATAAGATGAGGACAGAGCCTGAGGCTGCCTGAGTCAAGGGGGAAAATAATAATAATAATAATAATGATGGTGATGGTGATGGTGATGGTGATGGTGATGGTGATGATGATGATGATGATGATGATGAGTGTCTTGTATGTGGACATGATCAAATCACGGCACTGTGGCCCCCTGGGAGAAAGAACCAGTAGACCGAGAAGGGGTGACTAGAGATCACAGGGTAGGGACCCTCCAGGCAAAAGGTACAGGAGCTGTTCTTGTCCCCACTGAGAGTTATGTAAGCCAAGCCCTGGTATAGTCTAACCACCAAGAGCACCAGAGTATAGGGCATTAAATTATTTTAAATTTCTTAAGTGTGTGTCTGTGTGTGTATGTGCATGTGTGTGTGTGTGTATGTGCATGTGTGTGTATGTGCATGTGTGTGTGCATATGTGTGCGTGTGCGTGTGCGTGTGTGTGTGTGTGTGTTCTCAAGTGTACCACAGCACCTGCTGAGGTCCTAAGACGACTTGTACAGACAGGTTCTTCATAAACCGTGTGGGTTCCGGGTTGTCAGGCTTGACCGCAGGCCCCTCTATCCCCCGAGCCACCTTGCTGGCCTGAGCACTGGATTTTAAGAGAGCTCAGCCCAGAACATTTTATGATCTCAAACAGAGTTACACAGAGAAGAGGAAACACTGTGATGTTAAAACCCTTTGTATCCCGAGGCAGGAAGTGGCTCGGCAGCCTCACAGCAAGCATGCTTCCCTCCCTCATCCCCAACAATCCCTCCACACCATCTTCTTCCCTGACAGCACTGCATTCTTTAGCTGAAATTTTCATTACTTTACAAAGTTATTTTTTGCTGCTGTTTCTCTCTCTCTCTCTTTTGTAACCTTCAGTTGCTCTGGCTACCTAACTCAACTCTGTCTTAAAGTCCTTTTGTTGTGTGATGTTTTAAAGTCTTTTGATGCTGATTGTGTTTGTGGTTTTGAGATGTGGCTGCATGATTCGATCATGGCTAACCTAGAACTTGCTGTGTAGACAGACCAGACTTGAACTCACAGAAGGCTACCTGCCTCTTGTCTCCCAAGTGCTGGTATTACAGGCTGGCACCACTATGACCCGCTTCAAGAAGGTGTCCGCCCCCTTGCACCGCATAAACACTCATTCGTACATTCATTCAACAACTTTAACTGAGCATCATGCAGCCATCCCCAGACCATGGATGCGCGCCCTGTCCTTCTTGTCCTCCTCTGAGTCCACTCCAGATTGTCTACGTCCATCTGTCTCCATCACTCATTAAATCACGATGTGCAGCTCCCAGGGTAAAGGAGGGAGAGAAGACACACCTCACGTCCGTTCACACACAACTCGAGTTGCCTTTGCCCAGACGCATGACCTCCATGCTGGGCAGTCGGTGTACGGAGCCGCCCTCCCGTTCCCTTTGTAATTCACGTCACCTCCAATACTGGAAATATGCATCACACAAATTGTTCCCTTTTTTCAAGATGTTCAGAGAAAAAAATCTGTATTTAATTTATGGGCAATTTATAATGGAAATAGACCATTTAAAACGTATACAAATGTGTAGGGATGTATATAGGGCTTGGAATGAGACAGTTTAACTTAGCAATAATTAACATGAAGGGGTTCGTCCATGCTGCCAGGTAGACAGATTGCCTAGACTTAAACCAGAAATAGATCAGGGTCCAAGGTCCAAGCATACTTTTCAGTTCTACAGAGGACATCAGGACACGTAGCTGACGACAATCCATTTCACCAAGATTGCCAAAGCTGCAAGTTTAGAAGATGCCTGTATTGCGTTACTTGGACAGAGGATAGTGAAACCATTCCCAGTGCCCCAAACCCACACTAGGCCACAGGGTTCTCAGAGCCATCATGGACACATAGGACACCTATCTGTCCCCACCCAGGGCTCCTGGGACCTCCCAAACCAGTTTGCTGATGTTCTAGGGACAGGCCTGTCTTGCTTGTGCAGAATAAGAGTTACAGAGAACCTCGGAGCTGCCAGAAGCTATTTCCAGGGGACTTTGATCAACCAATGCTGTAATCTCTGAAGGGAAACATACTTCATTTAGAAAATATTCTCTGGTGTCATTCCCAAGGAGAAGGCACACTTGTTTTTTTGGAACAACAAAGTTCGCTCGTTCTCTTACCCTCTCTCACTCACTAGCTCGCTCGCTCTTGCTTCCTCTTTCCCAGCCACGAGCACTGTGAACCGAAATGTCCCACAAACAACCTTGCTGGAGAGTAAGAAATCATAGAACATTCTGCTGGCCAGAAGAGCTTGCTTTCAGCAGTGCCCAATTAGGAGCCAAAACCCTAGATGGTGACAGTACCCCAGCCTAAGGGCAGAATCCCAGGCTCCAGCCTCCACACTGCTACCCCCAGCAGTCCCCCACAATCCCAGGCTCCTTGTGAGACCCTACTGCAGGAGAGACGGGCCACCCTAAACACATATGGGCCCCCCCGGAAGCCCTGAATGCATGGTGAGGGTGGTATATTAAATAAGTTTTTCCTGGCATACTCCAACATGGTTCAGATCAATTACCTCATTTTTCAACAATGAAAAGATTAAACAGTTGTTAAGGATTATAAAATGATTTAATATGCTATTAAGCAGAGATATAAACTATCGACGTTTAAATTTCCTGGGAGAGATTTAAAGATCAATTATGTTTGAATCTAATTTATATGCAGTTCCTCCTAGACCCCAGTCCAGAAGCCCACGCTGTGGGCAGTTCCCTTGGGACATGGGGACACATGGCTCCTCTGAAAACAGCTTGAGAATCTAGCTCAGTGCATCGGTTTCCTGAGAAATCGCTCTGGTCAAGGAAACCAGGGCCAGAGCGTTCACAATACTTCCCCCCCCCCTTGAAATGGAGAACAAAATCAAATTTTGGAGAAATGTCGAGGATATGTGTTTTTGCTGAATGATGGGAAAAGATCGTTAAGATCCTTTTCTGAAACCAGAGGAGAGCTCTAGCTTCTGAACTCTCTCCTCCCCACTCATTCACTGCTGGCAACATTTCAAAGGGTGGGTTTTTTTCCCCCAAATTACCTTTTAAGAAAAAATAAGGGGGAAATCTTTCCTTCGTCTGTCTCCTCTCTTCATATTAACTTTTTAAACACTGGCTCTTCAGGCTCACCGCAGCCCCTTCCTTGTTGCAATGTTTTGATGCTCAGAGCCCTGGGTTGACACAGTCATACAAAGAAAAGGGAGTATCCCGCCCGCCCAACTCAGTTCGCCTCAGCTCCCACTGCAAACTGTCCTGGTAGAGCCTGCTGCATGGGACCGTCAGAGTCAACCTTCAGGGGCACAGATATATCCCAGCATCCCTGCTCTCTGTCCCTGTTCCTGTGCTGGCAGGAGTGAGACGCAAGAGAACGGCCCCAGGAAAGCAGAAGCTACAGCATCACGTGAGCTCACGTTAGACTCCATGCCCGCACCTGGCCAGCATGCCATCTTGAGCCCTTGGACATAAGACAGCTTTAAAGGTGACGGAAGGAAATCTTGTCTGGCTGTGGGTGCTGTGGTCCCAGCTGCTCCAGAGGTTGCGATGGGAAAAGGGATGCAGTTTTGAGACCTGTCTGGGCATCAGAATGAGTTCAAGGCTGGCCTGGGCAAATTAGTGAGATCGTATCACAAAATGAAGAACAAAGAGGATTGTGGGTACAGCTTAGTGTGTTCTATCACTACATTTACAAGCCCAGCATCTACAAGACCCTGTGTTCGACCCCAGTGCTACAAAGACAGCAAATGGCGGGTAGCGAGGAACCTGACATAGAAGCATGTGTTTGCCATCCCAGAATTTAGGAGATTGAGGCAGGAGAATCCCCAGGAGTTCAAAGACAGCCTGAGCTCCATAGTGAATTCCAGGCAATTCTATATACCAAGACCTTGTTTCAAAAAAACAGACCAAGGACAGTAAGATATCTCTGGGGGTAAAGGTACCTGCAGCAAGGGCGTGGTAACATGAGCTTGAGTCCTGGAGGCACAGGAATGTGGACAGAATGGACTGACCCCACTAAGGGGTCCTCTGGCCTCCGTACACACACCACAGCATGTGTGTCCATGTGCATGTGTATGTGCATGTGCACACACACACACACACACATCATACCCACAAACAACATTAATAATAGTAAGCTAATGTTTAAAGTTAATACCACATACGAAAAAAGCAAATGAAGTATTGGAGACACCGCTGTCCAACTTAAAGCAAGAGTCTGCCAGGGTGGGAGGATTGGCCAAGAGAACATTTAGGGAAACGTTTGCAGAATATCTATCACCAAATGCCAAACAACTGTTTCCCAGTGCCCAGGGGTCCCAGAAATCCCATATCATGGCAAGATATTACTGCAATGGCCTGATGCATATTCCATGCTTCTCCAGAAAAAAAAAAAAAGGAAGATTTGCCCAAATCAAAAAAGAGACCACCTCAGACTGATCTCTCCAGAAAGACCCCAAATATTTCCCATTGCTTCATTATCTGCGTGCTGCAAGAGGGGCGTGCTCTAGTGTCCAGCGGCCCCGGCAAAGCAGGCTGTCATTACAGAACCATGAGCTTCAAAGCATCACTCCCGGTGACCCACAGACAGCAGAAGCAGGTTCGGCAGTGAGGATGGTCCATTTTCCATTTCTCGAAGGAACGTGTGTCTGCCCAGGAGGCAGCTCAGAGAGGCTCCTGTGCCCAGGTGGAGAGTCTGCACATGAGCTGTGCAAGCAGGTTTTGTCATCATGACCCACTCGTCACCTCTCATGACTTCAGAGTCCCTTCCTTCTGTTCCTCTGTCTCCAGCCAGTATGTCTGGAGATGAAAGGGCTCAAGGTAGGGTCTCCTTAACATGTGGTTAGCAGAGAAGACTCTCAGAAAGAATAATTCTTTTTTCCCTTACCATTCCCATCTGCCAAGCTTGTGGCTCCAACAATGGCCAAGAGATGGATCTAGGGCATGGGAAAAGATTCTAGAATGAGCCGTGTTGTACCACCCAAGGCCACCCACAACACCTTCCAGGGAGTCCCCTTGCAGGTTCTTGAGACAGCAAGGGCTTTCTCCAGTGTGTACAGAGCCAAGTTCCCTTTGCTGCCGTGAAAGGCTGGGTATACTTGATGAAGCCTCCACATCTTCTGGACGCAGTACTCTGTCCTCCCAAGGTGCTTCCCTGTTGCTCCTCACGTGGGCAAACCGCCCCTAGGGAAGGCAGCCTCCAGGTTCTGCTAAGTGGGAGCAAGCCCTCAGTCACATGCTCGATAGGTCACTCTTGACCATCTTCAAATGTAACGCCTCTCTGAGAAGCTCCTTCGAGGTTTAAAAATAGATTCTAGTGTGAACAGGAGTAATAAGGGCCCCGCATCTGGGAGAAGTGAGTTCCATCCTCCCACCCCCACCCCCCGGGGACGGGAGACCTGCTCAGCCTCACTCCCCAGCAAAGCATGCTGGGGCCATGCCCAGGTCTGTTCCCCACCCCCACCCCAGGCCAGAAGGGCCTGATGGGACATTTCAGATAAGTTGCTTTTCCTCCTCCTTACAAAGGACATCCAGCGAAGCTGTACACTCTGCTGAAAGGAAACAAGGGAGAGGTTTGCTGTTAATGTCGGAGCATCACATCAAGCGATGGGATCAGACTCCCGTTCTCTCATAAACAGGGTTGTAAAAGCCCTGGAGAGGCTATTCTCCAACATCTCTGGCCAGGAATGGGCACCTTCCCATGCAGCTGCCAAGCACACAAGCAACGTCTCTACAGCCTGGAAGAAGAAAAAGAGGAAAGAGAGCCACCAGGACCTGGACAACCCCAGAACCCACACACCATTTGAAACAAGTTCAGCACCTAGCCCACCTGAAGTCCCAGAATGCATTTCCAAAATCCCGCCAGCCCTAGGGCTGGATCTCCTTTACTCTACGGAGACCAGGAAGCGCTCAAATGACCTTTGATGGGGCCTTAATGTGTACCCTTGTCACAGAGGAGGAGTCTGAGGTGGAAATTTTCACTGGGCAGAAAAGGCAGACAGAAGATGAGCCCATTTCTTCTTCTACCTCTGACGGTTTTACCTCTCTCAGTGAGCACAAAGATGGCACACACATGCACATACACCTCTGCAGACATATGAACATGTGCACACACACACACACACACACACACACACACACACGCACACACGCACGCACGCACATGCACACACACACGCACACACGCACGCACATGCACATGCACACGCGTACAGGCAGAGAGGAAGAGAGGGAGGGAGGAAGAGGGAGGAGGAGGAGGGAGGCCTGCATGGCAGCCCTTGCGTACCCTGGCAGCTGGTTGCCCACAGCCCCAGCTTCCAGAAGAAACATTACTCCCTGTGTTTTTCCAGGAGGGAGCACAAGGGCATGGTTTGCAATATAAACAATAGAGGGGATGGATCCCACACTCAGATCTTCCTGTTTCAATGTAACCACAGTGCTGTGACCCTTCGTTACTCTCAAACCCACTCTGGTCATATAATATACGAACTATGCATAAACAGCTCTGGGTTATGATGTGTTTCTAAAACTAAGAGGGCTTCAGCCATAACACTGACATTTTGTTTCTGGAAATTAAAGCCTGGGGACAGTGAAAACAGCGTCCATCAATTTATGAATCGTATTTCGTGCATACTTCAATTCCCAGCGCTTGTGGTAAAACAGAATGAGGATTTGTTTCTGGTGGCGTTGTCCTGAACCGGCAGGCCTGACTGCTTCAGCCAAAGCCTCGTAGCAGGAGGCTGGGCTCTCCAAATAAGACCCTCAACAACAGCCCAAGTGGCTAGTGCCTCAGGAAACAGCAGGACTGAGATAGCCGCGCAAGAGGATATACCGATTCTTCTTGGGAAACAGGCATCCTGTCCCTGCCCAGTTCCTGGCAAGAAGGCTACCTTGGGGACACTGAGGCAAGGACTCGGCGGACACTCAGGCTTCTCAAGTGGCTAGTGTGGATCTCATTCTGAACCTTGCCTGTCCTCAGACTCCTTGTAGCTACGATGTGATTCCCTAGCAAGCTGGAGGCTCAGCCCGTCTGTTTAGTAGGTGAGGAGAGGAGTTTCAGGGATGGTAGTTTAAGAAGCCTCAAAGTGCAGGTAGAAAGCAATGTGATGTGATTGGTAGGCTAGCACTGGCAGGGAGAACAGCAGGAACACAGAGAGACCTCCCATTCCCATGAGCAAAGCCAAGAGAAATCTATGGAGCTGTGGAAGTCCAGTCATAGCTTTGATGAAGAGAGAGAGAGGCTGGTTGTAATATATCCCACTGCCGTTAGGACTCAAGAGAGCGGCGCTCCTCTACCAGGAGCTGCTCCAGGATACCGCCTCCAGCCTGCTCAAACTTCACATCTTCCAGGAAGCATCCCGGAGTCACCATGGCAGACTATGGCCTCCTTCCTCCAATATCCACAGCATAGTCTCTGCTGCTCCTGCCTGGCCAGGTTGGTTGGGGATCACCTGGAGAAAGACACAGGCTTGTGACTCATTAAAGTGCCTGAAATGACACCAGAAGCAGAACCAGGCATTACTCTGTAAGTTTCACCAGGGCTCGGGCATGTCAGGACCTACAGAGAAACCTACTGGGCCTCGAGGAGACTGGCTGTGGACAGGGACAGCCCATCTGGTCTACGCCATTCCTAATCCTCCCTTTACCAGTTTCACAGCCAAACAAACCTCCCTACACGAATGGTGTGGGAGCCTCAGCTGCCTGCCCTTTCTTTAAGGGCCCTGGATGAAGGCCAGGCATCTTGTTTAGATGACAACCCTGCCTCCTCCATCTTCTCCCGAGTCCCTCCGTAGCCCTCTTAGCAGCCCTCCACAACTTAAGGTCACGGGTCATGGCTCATTAGAACCAGACGTGAGCCCTGCCCTGGGCCAACTCTTTCTGGGCACCAGCACTTGCAGCCAGCACTGCTCCCAGGGGGCCAACTGGGCCTGGCAGCCACCACCGTCCATCCCTGGGGGCAACCTGTCTGGTCAGAGAGGCAGAAAGGAAGCCAGCAGGAGCCAGCAGTCACCCTTTTTACAAGGCTAGTGTGGAGCCGTGTGGAGCCAGGGAAGAGGCTGAGGACTGGCCAGCGCTCCCTGACAGGAAACATGGGAAGCCTGGCCTAGGCTCCGCTGGTTTGGAGGCAGGGTAGGCCTATAGCGAGGGCCCTCACCTGGAAAGAAGCCTGACCTAGTTAGGGCCTCTAGTCCAGTCCAGACACAAGGCTCCAGCACTCTGACCCTCATTTGGAAAATCAGTTGGGATGCCCAGCAGATGACTTAGGAGATAAACGTTCACACTACAAAACTCTTCTTCATTCAACAAAAGGTTGACATTCATAAACTCCTTTTGAACATCTAAGTGCCCGATGGGAGAGTCACAGGGGATCTTCCCTAGGATCAGGCCTCCTCCTTAGAAATCACTCACCCTTTGTAGTGTAAAACAGTTTTGATCAGCTTGGAATTCAGGTTTCTGAAAGAGTGGATTCTGCTTGAATCCACGCAGGGTGGGGCGGAGAACATAGTTAGAGGCCCAGAAGAATGGGAAATAAAGAGGAATTGTTCAGCCAGAGGGCCAAATAAGGAGACAAAGAAGAACTGGCTGATCACATCTGAGGTCCAGGAGGGAGGGGACCTCGGAGTTGGGCACTGGCTCTGCTTTGCCAGACTGACAAGGAGAGGGAGGGAGCCACAAGCCAAGAGCACTGAACAGAGATTGCAGTCTCAGCCTGGGACCCAGAAAGCTACCCTCAAGGTGTCTCCAGACACTTCCCTCTGGCCCAGCCTCTCTGGCTGCTGGTGGCCCAGAGCCAGGCTGACTCAGTCTTCACTCAGCATCCCCTGTATGTAAATGCCCCATTGTATGTAAATCCGTTTGTAAGTGTGCCCTTAGATCAGGGGCCTGCTCTAATCAATATGATTCCCTCTTCCCTTTATCTATAATGATTTTTGTTTCCAAATAAACCTCATTGGGGGGAGAGGGTCAGAACTTCAACACAGATGGACCTAGGAGGAGGAGGTTCTGCATTCTGTCAAGGGTGCTACACTAGAATGAACTGAATGCAACAGAGCCCAGCCTCGCCAAGATGAGCCACCTTTAACTCTCCAAGGTAGTTCTCTTCAGGAAAGAGCACATTCAATGGCTGTCCACTGCCAAATGATCAGCCCTGAAAGCATGCATACAAGTAATATTATATGGACTGAGTAGGTTTTATATATACATATACATACATATGCACACCATACACCATATATATGGTGCATAGTGTATGTGTATATACCATATATATGTGATATATGGTATATATATATATATGTATGTATATATAAAACATATATATCATATATAACACATACACACACATATATACATATATATACATATATATATGTATGTACATATATATATGTGTGTTAAACATGCAATAATACTGGGGGGAAAGGCCATAAAATTTGAATGAAGAGAGTTAGGGGAGGAGGAGATATGTCAGGCTTGGAGGGAGGAAAGGGGAAAGAGAAATGTTGTAATTATATTATAATTTCAAAAACAAAATAAATATATCACTCCCATATCATCCCAACCTACCTATGGTTGGGTGACTGGGGCGTAGTGGGTAAGGGCCTTTTATACTTGCCTTCCTACATGCCAGCAGGACTAGGGGCCAGACCCATATTTGTGAGGTGTGGGATCCAGGCAGCTCATTTTTCCAAAAGTGTCAGACATATCAAGATCTCAGAGACTTACATAAGTCTCAACTAAGTAAGCCCTCTGGTCCCTAGGGGTGCTGGGCCTGGGCATTTCAGGGCACTAGAAAGTGGGTAAGACTTGGGGAGTTCCACTAAAAAACATACTATTGAAAGTCTACCGTATAGGCATCAGTAGCACTGTAGCCCAATAAGGTGGACACACTGCCTTCAGAACACAGCCTGGACTACAGAACACACACCTGGCCCAGGCCCTGCACATTGCTTCTCTTAGACCCAGCTAAGAGGCCCACTCATGGTGTGATGATGACACCTAGTGGCCATATGACAAATGGCATGCCTAGAGCAGCAGGCGGGTCTATGAAACAGCAGGCCGACTTCAGCCATTAAGTACCACATCTTCTGGTCTCTCCAGACCCTAGAAGGATATCAAGGTCTCTTCCATGTAGAGATATCCAATCACATGCACAGCTATTTCAAGAACACACCTCGCAGGGCTAGAGAGATGACCCAGCAGAGGACCCAGTCTCAAGTCCCTGCACCCACATGGTGACTCGCAACAGTCTGAAACTCCAGCTCTGATGGAATCTGATGTCCTCTTCTGGCCTTTGTGGACACTTCTAGGATGTGGTACACACACATACAGGAAGGCAAATCACCCCTACACAGGAGTCATTTTTAAACATGCACATGCAGCTTGTGTGAGAGAGTCTATCTGGCTAACCCTGCAACCGGCTCTCTTCCTCTTGGAATCACATACTTTACATCTCCAGGCTCCTCCAGAAGGGAAGGGACAAGAACTTGGTACCCAGCAGAGCCTTAGCCTGGGGCTTGAACTCAGAACTCTAAAACAAGCCCTACCCCAGCCTGGACTCATGCTCCCTGGCCCTGAATTACAGGAGGGAGAAAATGGTGTCTTATAGCCTTTCCCAGGGAGACAAAACACTGGTCTCTTTAGGGAACCAAATCAGGCCAAAGGAATAATTCTGCTCAATATTGACTTGGTGACTCAGTGAGTTTATTGGGGTTACTTACAGGAGAATGGGTGGTCATTACATGCAGGTGCATGGTGACTCAAAGACCACGGTATCACCTAAAAGTCCACCTGACTATAAGTGGCCGGACCAGGAGAGAAACATTCCTGGAACTTCCTGGCCAACTTGAAGTCATTTCCACTGAAGAGAGTCTCCTGCCAGCAATTGCTATGGTTTATGGAGTGAGTATGGATTGGAGCAGGAATGCTTGTGAATTCTGAAGCTTTCTGAGCTACTGAGCCTGGTCGGTTTCCTTGGCTTCCTGGGACACTCCTTGAAGCTCCTGTCCACCATAACCCTCATCCCATGCAGCTACCTAGAAAACACTGGAACCACCCAGAGAAGACAGGGAGGCTTCTGCTCCCTCCTCCCCGAGCCGGAAACCCGGATACAGGGAACTGATATAGGCCAGCAGTGCTCAGCCAGAGGGAGAGTTTCCAGAAAGTGCAAAGGCGTGCTTGTCAGGAAGAGCCATCTGCAGTGGGTGGTTGTCAGGTAAGTGCTAATCCTGAGGCCTGGGGAAGATCTCACAGGTCCTTCCTGGGCGATGCTTCCTGTCTGGCACAGGGGCTCCGACCCTTCCAAAGCCAGCCTCACTGCATGGCTGGAAACCTCCTTCAGACATCAGTACTTTGATGAGCCCAGAGGGGTTTTGCATGCAGTAACTGCAGATAAGGTGAAATTGAAGCCTAGAGAATTTGGGGGAAAACTGCCCAAACCACAGAGCTTGAAAGTGACGGGAGCCAGTGACATTAAGTTTAATATGATTTTATTTGATCCGATGTATCCAAAAATATTATCATTTCAACACATAATCAATATAAAAATGTTAGCGATGGTTAGCATTCTTCCTTTTTGAACAGAGTCTTCACAATCTGGTATTTATTTAACACTTGCAGTGTGTTGCATTTGAACATGACGCTTTCATCAGAAATATTTGATTGAGATCGCACAAGCCGTGCAGTTGCCAGCGCACAAATGTTAAATGGGAATTTGTTGTTCCAAGCACACTTTAGCAATTACTAGCAACTGAATCACAAGTGTGTATGTGGTGCCTACCTGCATACATGTCCACCTACATATGCATGTGTGCATGAAGAGACATGTTGTGTGTATGTGTGTGTGTGTGTGTGTGTGCACAAGCACATGCATGTAAGGCTCAGAAGTCAATGCCAGTCAGGTTGCTCTGCACCTCATCTTTTAGTCCACTTGCTCCCTGATCCTAGATCTCACCTATATGGATGGGCTGGCTGACCAGGAGCTTAGGAGACCTGCCTGTCATCACACCAGCCCCCGGTGCTGGAATTATAGCTACATCCCACCCAGGCTCTACTTGGATGCTGGATTTTAGGTGCCCAGCAAACCATTTGCCTGATAAGCATTTTTCTGGACTGAGCATCTCCCCAGCCCTGAATTGGACATATTTATATTTGAAATTGATTTGCATGAAATTGGCAAGTCAGTTCCTTAATAGCACTAGCAGTAGTTGCACGACAATCACACAGTGTATCACCAATGGTGGCCACCCTACATAACCCACACACAAGTGTGGATACCTAGGGCTCTACACAAGTGTAGATCCCCCCCCTAGTGCTCAGGGCCAGCAGCTGATATCTAGACAGGGCACAGCCTATTACTGCCCCACAGAGCATATGCCCAGCGCTGCCCAGTGGGTCAGGCTGATGTGACTGCCCTGCCCTGTCCTCCTCATCTGTGCATCCACTCTGTGCTACGGGTTCTCCTTGCTGCCTCTTCATTCCCTCCACTGGCCCTGGCCTGACACTGGGCCTGGCTGGAGGTGTCCAAGAGACCTTACTCTCCCAGGTCAGTAAAGAATAGTATAAAGGGGCTCGCAGCTCTGCTACCCAGAGAGTCCATGGGAGTTCTCACTGAGGTAGCAGGAATCAGGCCCTGCCTTTCCTAAGGAACATGGGACGTGGAGCGGTGCTCCCAGTGGGTCTCAGGGATGAAGCGAACCCCCAGTGCTCTACAGAATAAAGCTTGCCCCTAACTTATGGGCAACAATAAAAGGCTTTTGTGATATTCATGGCCCTGTGTCCCCACAGCAATTCTTTCCAACCCAGCAAGACTGGAACTGACCTGGGGAAGAGGAAAGGGAGACAGAGATTTGAGAGTCCCCAGTGTAGCTTCCTCTCCGGGAGCTGTTCTTCCTCTCTCTGTCACACTCACCTCACACCGATGAAGTGGCCCTGACATGCCCCCCCCCCCCGGCATTAGCCCTCATAGTGGTGTCATGGGTGATCCTGTGTCTCTTCTGAGGGTCTGTCGTCCACTTCTGACTGTGGCTATGTGTTATCTAAAGACCCTGGAGGGCTGGCAAGGTAACCCAGGGGGTAAAGACATTTGCCACCAAGTATGACTGCCTGAGTTTGATTCCCAGAACACGTACAGTGGAAAGAGAGGTGTTCCATCACCCTTACCCATGCACACACGCATGCACAAATGTATGTGCATTCACACACAAATCAATAATTCCATCAACCAATCAATTGATCGATCGATCAATAAATACAAATCAATAAATACAAATAACCTTAAAAAACTTAAGACCTAGCCAGATGGTGATGGCACACATCTTTAATCCCAGCACTTGAGAGGCAGAGGCAGGCAGAACTCTGAATTCAAGGCCAGCCTGATCTATAGAGAGAGGTCTAGGACAGATAGGGCTACACAGAAAAACCTTGTCTTGGGGAAAGAAAAAAAAAGACCCTAGAGACCCCAGAGAAACCTGTGCTCTGACCTGGCTCCCATACACCCAGCCAGGTGAGGTAGGTTCTAAGAAACAGACCTCCAAAACCCAAGCAACAGCCAAGGCAAATGCAACAGCCCAGGGGTGGAGGGCAAAAGGGAAAGGAAACAGAGCCATGTTGGGAACTAAGAACTTGGGGAGCTGGCACTCTCCTCCCTGAGGAGTTTGCACACAGCAGCAGAGGTCTCTGCTCCTCCACCTTCGCCTCCCAGGGTGACCCTCAAGCCGGCACAGATTGGCTCTAGGTTGAACACACAAGAGCCGGCCGCATGGCACTGGCACAGGGGCCATGCAACAGGCAGAACTGGAGGCCCTTGCTTTTCTTTGCCAAGAGGCTTAAGGAGCCGAAGCATTAAGGCTGAAGTATGGAGCAGTGGTGGGGAGGGGGGGGTGGGGGAGGGGGAGGGGCAGGGGAGCAGGAACTAAGGAAGAAAGACAGGACTGGGTGTGCCCTGGGAGTGAGCAGGAGGCATGCTGAAGCCCAGCTTGGCTAAGGCAGGGAGACAGGAGGTCTGAGAACACAAGGATCTCCTGGGAGCTACTGGAGCCAACCCAGGCGAGATGACATATGAGCTGTATGGCTTTGAGTCCCCACTGCCCCACTCCACTCTGCTCCTATCCCTGTCTCCTGACAGCAGAGTCCCAACAAGCTAGGAGGATTTCAGTCAAACCCTTTTCTTTGGCTCTTGGTAAATCTTCCCTGGGAAGGTCGTGTTACCCCACCCATCTACTAGGATGCTAAACTGCTTTCCCTCCCTGTCGAGGTTCCTGGGTCCTGGAGAAGAAGTCTCTACTGCTGGACTGTGCTCGGTCCACACCTCATTGGCACTCAAGGATGAGTTCCTTGAAGAGACCTCCATGAGGGTGAGCATCATCCCGGATAGAGCATGCATAGCAACAGTTGCCAGGATGCTGGGTCTCCAGGGACTGAAATTCTTGCATATGTTCTCTAAAGACTAGCCAGATGTGATTCTTTCCAGAGAAAGTCCGTTCAGTGCTTATCATCCACAAACTAGACCTTCTTGGAAGCAAGATTTGATTTGATTAGAATGTCCTAGGAGGTAAGGAAGATATTCAAGGTGACACACCTCACAACCACTATCTGCCTGGTGGCACCCTCCTGTTTTCTTGGTCCCTGAAATACAGTGTCAAAGCCAGTGACCAGCCTGTCTTAGCAGAATCTAGGTCTCAATTCCAAAACACAGCCTCTGCTCCAGGTGATGTAAGTGGCCAGGTAAGGGACTCTGCTGGACCAGGTCTCAAGTCCCCTGCTGTGAAGGTGTCATGAAGCAGGGACTAAGATGCTCTCTCTAAGTCCTGTGGGGTAGATAGGCAAAAGAGGACAAACACACACACACACACGTCTATAATAAGCACTATTCATACATGTTAACAAGTATCCACGCACAACAGCATGCCATGATTCCTGACGGCTGCAAGCCCAAGCCATGGAGGCAGAACAGTCCTTGGCTACATATGCCTCACCTGTCCTGGGACAGTCTCCTGAGGGTCAGAACACCTCTGGAGGTCAAACATCCCTGACAGTACAATCTATCAGAAACTAAGGCACCAAGGCTCTCCCACACTTTGGCACTAAGGACGGGTTTGCATCCTCAGAAGACCCAGCAACTTTATCATATTGGGGTTTCAATACCTTTCTCCTTTGGCAGGAATCATGGAGAGAAACAGCCTTAAAGGGAGAACAAACCCATCATAATTTGGGACAGGAAGGAAGGAGGCCTTACCCTGTAAACAGTCCACCTATCTCAACTATTGATAAGAAATTACCACAACCAAAACCCATGGCTGGCGTTGAGGAAGCCCACTCAGCCTCTCTTTGGAATGTTTGTTTCCCTAAATTAACTCCTGTTCAAACTGTCTCTTTCCTTTGAGAAGACAGGGATTGAGAGGTGTCCCCACCCCATGTGGCAACGCTAAAAGCAACCCTGAGTGCTGACCAGATGACACCCTGTCCCTTCCTGCCAAGAGCCTTCAGCAGCTCTCTGGGGAGCAGCTGTGTCTCGCCTGGCCCAGTCCGTTTTCTCACTCAAGACCTAGCATGCAGAGCTGGGTGAGTTCTGAAGGCTCTTTGGCCAAAAATGCCTGGCTTTTACCCATTAAACGTGTCTAGTGTCTGGCTATGCTAATATCCAGGCATTTTATGATCATTTAACACGTCTGATTGACCTTCTAGAAGTCCTGGAAGAACGTCTAGATGTGTGTAGATGCCCTTCCCCATCTCTGGGATGCCCCCGCCCTGGGCTCATCTTGAACTCAAGCCAGGGAGATGTTTTTCTAGATCTTCCAGCCTGGGTTCCAAGAGCAATGAGGGTTATGTCCCCACAAACCAGAAGTCTGGGTCCTTGGTAGGAGCTCTGAAGCAATCCTGTTGTGGGAGTTCCCCGCTACCTGGAAACTGTTGTTTTTCCTCCCTGGACAAAAATACCAGAAGATCCTAACTGCAGTCCTAGCTGGTCATCTCTCTGACCGGCAGTGGTAGCCTTTATGAGATCCATCCATGATGAACTTCTTATAAGCCGTTCCATGAAGGCACAAAAGCTCCCACGTGTAATAAACACATTTAGTCAAGCACACATCCCATCCCCACCGCCCACCGCTCACCACCCACTTTTCTTCTCAGCAGAGTTCTGCTTCGTAGCCCTTAGCCTTCCCCAGTTTGGAAAAGTCCATCTAGCTCCGCACAGGTCCTTGCGCCCTCCTGGCACAGATCTGGTTTAGTAAAATAAAGTGATTGACTCAGGGACACTATGTAACTATTTCGGTACTAACTGACCTACTAGCAAGAAAGAAACATTGGCCCCACTACAATTCCATCTGGAGCCATTAAATAGAGAAGACAGACTGGAGCCCACCCACCCCCCAGCCCCCAGGGGATACACTCAAACCCAAAGGAATTTTCCCAGACCTTGGGGTATCAACAGGACCTGAGGGGACCGTGCCCTGCTCTGAGAGGACCATAACAACCCTAAAGGGAATCATCAGGGGTCTGAGAAGAAGAGCTCACACCGGAATCTTTTACAATTGAAGAACCAGCACAGCCCTAAGAGCCTCAGCCCAGCCCCAGAAGGGATTGGGAGAGTCCAGAGGAGAGCAGCCCAGCCCTAAGGGTGCCAGTCCAGTGCTGAGCTGTGAGGGAACTCTGCTCTCTGTGAGCTCTTAGCCTCGTTCTGTAGTTTGATTACTCTCCTCTCTCTCAGGCTTGCCAACCTTCTTGGGAACATAGTTCTGCCCTGCTTCATACTGCTTGTAAAACTTCCCCGTGACTGTTTCCCAGTGACATCCATCTTAACGCCCGGGGGTCAGTGTTTATCTCAACTCTGCAAGCACATAGAACACCATATGACTTGGAAGAGCTAATAACTTAAATGCAGCCTCTCATTTGGAGTCCTGGCTGGCCAGGTCTTGAAGCAGGCCTTGAAGGAGGTTGTAAGAATGCTCCCCTGCAGCCCAGTTACCAAGCTGGCCTCTCTCCGTTCCTGATCGTGTCGTAATGGACGGAGCCCTCAGCTCAGCCCACACTCTTTCCTGGCCCATGCTAGGTCTCAGAAGAGCCATGTCTCTCCCTGTAAAAATGGGTGGTCCGTCTCGTTAACCTAGCTGAACATCAGGTATTGGCTAGCTGTAAGGGAGTGGGGGGCCTGCTTGCTTAGGGAGTGAAGAACCCTGGCTGCCTAAATCTCTCCTGAGCCCTAAAAGCTTCAAGATGCTGGATTCTCCCCTGTTGAGGACCCAGCTCAGCATCGGGACTTGGAAAAAAAAAAACTAATGATAATAGTATCCAGCAGGATGCTGAACAGTTTACATGCAAAGAGGTGGTTTAGTAAGAGGACTAATGAGGCAAGATTTGCATGTCATCCGTCTAAAAGTTGCACAGAGCCTTTAACTAGGAGCTTGTACCTTCTCTGCGGAAATAATGGGAGAAGTAAGTCCGCCCCGGATTCACCGTTCAGCCCTCCGGCTCTCCCCTTGTGCTCCCTTCCTGCGTCCTCCCTGCACCTCTTAACCTGGGTGGTGGCACCATCTCACCCTCTCCACACCGTGGTCACGCCTGCCCCGCCCCCATCTCTGCCCCACCTCGCCCCAGATCACAAGCTAGCTCTGAAGTTCTGCTCTTGAACAAGCAGCCCCATCTCTCTAAGCTTCGCTCTCCTACCCAGTCCTTCTTCCAGAGAAGCCAAGCATCCCTCCTAGATCTGCCTGTCCACGTGCTTCAAAAGCCCTCGGAACCCCGGCACTGCTGTGCCTAACAGAAGCCACGGACGAGCACTCCAGTTCTCTGTGATCTAAGCCTGCTCATGAAGCAACTCCTTTCCCAGCAATGCACCTTCATTTTGCCTTGGGTTAATTCAAATTGATCATAAGGTGGAAGTAGCAGGAGTTGGCCCCGCCCATAGCTGTCTGGCTTATCTTCCTGATTCCTTCCCTCAAGTCTACCCTCTTGCAGGTGTGAACTGAAGTAGCGTGCCTTGAACCAGCGCTCCTGTTGGGGACCAGTACTCCACAGTAAAATCGAATGTGACAGCAGCTGGCAATGGTGCAGGCAGCCAGCCCCGGGGTTGTGCCCTCCACTGCGAAGCTGCAGAGGCAGCAGTCTACCCAGGCACCAGCTGGCCGGCCGTCAGGACCTCAGCCTGGACCCGTGAAACCAGCGTGGCTCCTGGAAAGAACTCTTGTCGCCTTTGTGGCAAAAGGAGGCTCTGGAATGAAAACGCCAACCAGGGCAATCTGATCACCTTTGCAGGAATTTAAGTACAGCAGCGGGGAAGGGGGGGAGGAGAAAAGGAAGAAAGGAAGGAAAAAAGGAAGGGAAGGAAGGAAGGAAGGAAGGAAGGAAGGAAGGAAGGAAGGAAGGAAGGAAGGAAACTGGGACTGTCTCCTAACTTTAACTACAACCTAAGCAAACTCCTTGATTACCTGCCTTCCCAAAATGGAAATAGCATTAGTCTTGGAAGGCTGCCATACAGCGCCAAGGAGAACGCATAAAAGTCCTGAGCGTCTCGCTTCTCTCCACTCTTGCTCCCACCCCTACTCCTCATTTTGGGTTTTATACAAAATTACCGTACTTACAAATCAGATTGTAAAAGGCTTTTTAGTACAAGGAAATACAGTTGGCATGCCCCATCTCCCCGTCTTTCCGCCAGCGACCTTTCCTGTCTGTGGTCTTCAGCTCTGCCCTGCGGGCCTCCTGCCTGCCTTCAGAACTTGATTTGAGTGCCTGTGGGCCTTCCCTGAGTTAGATTCTGAAATGTCCCATGTGCTTGTCCCCAGCTGGGGGGAGCTACCTTGGGAGGTTCTGGGTCCTGACTCAAGGAAGTGAGTCATAGGGATGGGTCCTTGGGAGGACTTCATCTTTGGCACTTCTTTTCCAGCTCTACTTCCTGTCTACCTATGATGTGAGCACCCGTCCTCTGCGGTGAAATCCAGCCCAAGCACGTGGAGCCAAATTGTGATAGACTAAACCATCTGAACTGTGAGTCAAAAGAAACCTTTGCTCCCTTCAATTGTGTATGTTGAATAACCTGGTCATGGTAATGGGAAAAAAAAAAAAAAATACCAGCACATCTGCCATGAGCACTCCCCCTGGAGGACGGTCCCAATAGAAGAAGTGGATCCTGGGCTGGACTAAGGCTTGGTGTCAGGATTAGTGGGAGCGGTGAAGAGCATCACTGAACGGAAGTCATTACTGCTGAAGCGACCAATCCATTCCTCAGCCTACTGTTAACCAACTGTGTAGCCTTTAACCGGGAACTTCCTCCCCAATCTGTCTACCTGCAAAATAAAGGATCAGATGATTTCTTCAGCTCCTTCCTGCTCCAGCGTCCTGAGACTCCTGATGAAAACTGTGCACCCATTAAGCAATTCAAAAGGAATGAGGTCTGGCAACCAGAAGGCCAGCAGACAGCCGAGAAGGACGAGCTCTTGGGCAAGGACGGGCTGCTCCCCAGCCTGGGACTCGGCTGTGCCGGGGAGCTGGGCTGATGGAACACCGCAGCGATTTATGAGAGATCATGGGTAGGAAGCCGAGGAGGCCTATACATTAGTCATGTCTGAGATTCCTTCTCAGTGATACTGTGAGGCCCAGGAGCCAGCTCAGCCACTGCCCAGACGAAAGACCTATTGATCCAGAAAATACAAGTGAGGCCAGCAGTGCTTTATTTTAATAGCAAAACAAAAATGTGACCTTGTTTTCCAGGGAGGAAACCTACCAAAAGAAAAAAAAAACTATTAGAGACCGAGTTCTGCATCAAATCAGGCTGGTGGGACAAGTTGACAAAATTACATGGTAAGGATGACTTCTGACTTAAGAGTGGGTGCACACCACCCCACAAATCCAAGACCCAGGGAGAAAAGTTCTCCTCCTGCACCCTTCCCCTCCTCCCCGGCACCCACGTGCTTGTTCAGAGTGGGGGAGGGGATAAGGAGCTCACCAGTGATCCCAGGACATCTGTCTACAGGTGCTTAGAAGAGAGAGGGTCAGCACCCAACCACAGCCAACTGCACTCTTGCTCTCCGGCCCCATCTTGTGGGAGAGACAAATACCCTCCTGCAGAACGGAAAGGCATAATCAGATGCTAATTATATGCTAATTAGATGCGGTTCTCACTCTAGTGCAGATGAAGCTCCTTGAAGCTGGTTTGTTTTCTTTGACGGACCCGCAAAGGACCCGCACACTCAAGGAAGTCACATTAAGCTGCTTTGAGGTGGGATCTAGATCTTCATCTCTCCACAGGTCCAGGATGGTTTTTGGACTGCTGGTCTGGACACCAGGCGCCGAGCAGCCAGCTGGCTGCAGAGCAGAGCTCCTAGCCTTTAGCTGCCTCTCAGAACAACCTGCTGGGTCAAGTAACTCCAATGCAAATTATAGTAACAGGCAACCAGCTTAGAATCTTCACGTCCTGCACTTTCCTCCTTGCCCTGCCTTCTTTCCTCCTCCCCCTTCCTTCCTTCATCCTCATCATCGTCAGAGGCTCACACGTGCTAAACACACGTGTGATTTAAGTCACGCAAGATTTAAGTAAAAGGAAAAGAGGGTATTTGGAGGGAACACTGAGAAAAACAGGCAGAAGACCAAGAGCAGAGAAGTGGCCACTGGTAACTGACACACATGCTGGAGAGACAGGCGCAAGTTGGGGTACCACATGCAGGCACCTCCCAGTTCGAGGCCGGTCCAGGTCTAAGGAGATCTACTGGCAGCTGGTCTTTGTGATGGAAATAATTATTGTTCTGTGAGCCCCAGACTGACAGCTCCCAATCCTGCCTGTCAGCCAACTTGGATATCTTTTCACCTGGCTTGCTAGTAGTGGTTTGTTTCTGGCAGTCTGAAGTGACTCCCACTTTTCCAGTGTCAAGTCGAAGGGGCCTCAGCGGAGTGTCTCGGAACCACACGAGGTGGTTATGAGTTTCCCAGCAAGCAGCCAGAGAACACCAGCAGGTTTTGTACAATGTTTAGTCATAGGTTCCTCGGTCAAGGTCACGATCAAAGAAAGAGACACAGCCTCTTTCTCTCCTCCGCTATCTTGGAATAAGTTTATAAGATTGCTCCAGCAAAAGGCACACCTTTTCTTCACAGAGCTACATCTGTGGGTACAAGAACATGAAAGCACACTTGTGCCAAATCCCTGACCCTTGAAACTGAATTTATACTTACTATATGCAGTCACACATGCATCAGCCTACTAGAACTAAAGACATTTTCAGAATTCGCATCCTGCAGGGATATAAGTTCTTTGAAGCCTTGGTTTCTAGTTGCACTGACTAAGAGTTGTCTCAGGAAGGGCATGTGTGAGTGACATCTTAGTTTTCATGTACAACTCCTGCAGTGTCCAATTATTAGTTTCTTAAACTGACTTCATAGCAAAATAGTAACAATTGTCTTAAGGTGGTTTGTATCCATCGATGCCAGTGGTTCTCAACCTTTCTAATGCTCTGACCCTTTAATTCAGTTCTTTGTATTGGGTAACCCCCAACCATAAAATTATCTTCGTTGCTACTTCCTAACTCTAATTTTGCTACTGTTATGAATCATAATGTAAATATCTGATATGCAATGACCCTGTGCATTAGACCCCCAAAGGGGTCACAGCCCACAGGTTTAGAGGCTGCTCTATGTAAACACAACCGTGATACTAAAATAATTCAAGGTGTTTGAGTGATGTGTACAACATAATTCTTGGATTGTAGGCATGTGACAGAGACCGTGTGTCTGAACAAAGGGGATGATCCTGAAAGACAGGAACTAAATGGTAGCTACTGTAAGAACAAGTGGAAACCATGGGAGAGCGTTTGCATTTGCAGATACTCTCCTGCAGTTGAGGTTACTTTTCTATGTGTCTTAGGTGAAGGGTTTCCCCGTGCATTGATTCAGCCAGGACAAGTGACCTCTGCACATGTGGCAACAGGAAAGAAGACACTTCACCCTCATTCCTGCTAGAAATAACAGGACTGCATCATGAGAAGTTCTATCTAAGATGTTAACTTTTTAGTAGCACTGTCAAACATTAGATGTCAAACATCTTTAAAGTTAATATGATTCCTATAATTCCATGTGAAATCCTGCATCTAGGAAAGAACCCCACAGTGCTGGAGGGGGGGCAGACCTGAGGATTTGCAGGCGATGCAGGGAGAATTCAGGGGAAGAACTCACGTTGCCCGCATGCGTGCAAAACTGACTGGTGCTCTAGAGGGCAACAAAACCAGAACCTTTGGGGTTATCTTGCCTACCAGACGACTCATTTGCATGTCCTCTGGACACAACCAGACAAGTTCATGTAACCTTAGCCTGCCTTACAAGCAACAGAATGCAGTAGTCCTTGGGTGGGTCTCTTAGACTGGGCCTCCTAGGATGCTGAACCGCCACACACTCGGCTGCTTCACCCTTTCTAAGTGTTGGATGCTTTTTCTTAACATAAGACACAAATTTACATATTGGCAGCTGTGGCTTTCAAGTTTCCAAGTGGAGTTCGCTCTTAATATTAATCTGCTTTTCACCATCTCCTGTGTCTGTTTTCAATCATGGGTAAAAATGGCCCACAAGCAAGTCTAACATTGCAATAATGCTCTGTTATAAGAAGCAAAAATACATGTTTTGGGGACACTCACCTTGATAGCACTAAACATTTATAAGCAATTATTTTTAACTGGGACCAAAAAATTTACATATCTACTTTGACTTGATGCCAGTTTGGGAACAAAAACTGATTGATACTAACTGTGGTTCCAGATGTCTGTATGGACTTGGGACTTTCCCAGTTGTCTTGGCCGAAGCTTCCTTCTCTGTGAAAACAAGGTGGTGTCATGCCCTCAGCTGTATGTGCGTGCACACATCACTAACACAGGCTACATGAATGACACAACCGTTCTCAGTTTACCATCGTCTGCACGTTCACACGCCCTTCACTCATAAGTCCCCATCACTTGTCTTTTGTCCTTCGTTCTGCGTTTTTTACTTCCCTATCATTATTAAATACACAACTGCATGTATCATTCTCCTTTCGACTTTATGATGCGAAGACTCTTCTGAGGTCCCCTAACACTGGCTGAGACATGTAGCAAACCTCTCTCCTCTCGCTACTTTACTTCTATTTCAAACTGGAATGCCATTCCCCTGATTAATTGGCACATTTTTTAAGGACTAGAGAAAACATTAAAATCTAAACGTATATAGATGTTGAGATTGTACAAGGTCCACACAGAAGCAGTTCAAAGTGCTGCTCACTGGGCTCTCCTATCACATACCTCATTGATTTAATTTTATTATTTTATGCATGTAGGCGTCTTGCCTGCATGTATGTCAGGCTCTACATGCATGAAGTGTCAGAGGAGGCCAGAAGATGGCATTGGATCCCCTAGAACTGGAGTTACAGATGATTATGAGGCATCATGTGGATGCTAGGTATTAAACCAGGGTCCTCTGGAAAAGCAGCCAGTGCTCTTAATATCTAAGATATCTCTCCAGCACCAACAATTAATTTTTTCAAAACAATCATCTGTTAGCTCAAACTTCCCAAGTATATCTAACATTATTGTTCCAGACAAATATAATCCATTTCCTCAACACACGTTTCTAGCCAGAGACTGTTATAAAGGCCTGCACCATGTGGTGCACTGAGAGAGATCAAGGAGAGGCGGCACCTTTGATCTGTCTTATGTATGTGCTATTTTTGAAGCACACACATGACCATGAAACACTCCTCTCCCCACCCCAAAGCCTGAAAATAGCATTTTCAATAATAGTGCAGAAATTCTGAATATAATCAAAACCACCTAATTATATACTGTGAATGGACTGGTAGAATATATCAATTATATATCAATAAAGCTGTTTCATAATGCTTTCAGAAAAAGTAAACATTGATTCTAGAAGTTTATATGCAAACTGATTGTTTATACTGTTATAAACACTTGTTTCCACTGATTTATTTTTCTGTTTGTGAAAGTAGGTGAACTGGATATACTGGTGAACAGCTTTGGGAGGCAGAAGCAGATGGATCTCTGCGTTCTACAGAGTGAGCTCCAGGACAGCCAGGGCTACCAAAACAAAGAAAAAGAAAAAGAATTTCACTATCTTTTGTGAGACAATTTGTATAATGAACTGTTAAGTCCTTTCTGCTTTGTTTTTGCAGAGGGAGAATGCTGGGTAACAGAGTTTGGGCACTTCTCTAGCAGCATCTGGATGTGGGGAATGGGAATAATGGTATGAGGATACGCCGGGCAGTGGTGGCGCAGGCCTTTAATCCCAGCACTTGGGAGACAGAGCCAGGTGGATTTCTGAGTTCGAGGCCAGTCTGGTCTACAGAGTGAGTTCCAGGACAGCTAGAGCTACACAGAGAAACTCTGTCTCAGAAAAAAAAAAAAAGAAACAAAAATCATATGAGGATAAACAACATTTAAATACCCAAAGTATCACTCAGCCAGTGAGAAAAAGAAAAAGAAAGGAAAGGAGAGGAAAAGAAAAAAAGAAAAGAAGAGAAAAGAGAAAGGTGGAGAGGTATATATACTGTAGGATAAATTAAAAGTAAACTTTTTTTCCTTGTTAACAGCTTCCACTTGGAAGTATTTCAGTTGACAAACTAAAATCCTTAAGAAACTTCAAGATCAATTCTTAAGGAGGCTAAACTCAGCAGATACTTCGAGTCCTAGAGCAGTATAGTGAGCTGGTCCCTCCCCCACCAATGTCAGGAATAAAATGTATCATGCCCACTGAGAGTTACAACCTCCAAAAATGGTATACTGCTCATGAGGGTAGGATAGGGATGGCAGAAAATGGCAGAGAACCAAGAAATGACACAGAAAAAAGAGTGATCAGATCGTGACTGACAGGAAATCTAGCTTGCTCGGTCACTGTAGTTTGCTGTTGTCAAGTGAGTCCACGGACTTCATTCAGTTCCAGACTTGGAAGAGAAAAACATGTTTCTCAAGCAGTGTTAAGAATAATCTTCCAAACTCGAAAGTCATTTAAATTCGCTTATTCCATTTCACTATCCTTTGTGAGACAATTTGTATAATGAACTGTAAGTCCTTTCTGATTTGCTTTTGCAGGATAACAGAGCTTGGGCACTTCTCTAGCAGCATACATGTGGCGGATGGGAATAATCGCATGAAGATAAACAACATTTAAATACCCAAGATATCACTCAGCCAGTGAGAAATGGGCTGCAGATGGGTAAAGCCTGGTTTTGGAGAAGATAAACTTTGGTGCTCTTTAGCTATAGCCAGTAAAAGACAGAGCCAACTTTAGGTGGAGGCAGGGCTGATCCTAAGCAACAGAGATTTTGTTTTTCTGAGAAATTAAGAAACTTTTGAGTAATAAAATCTAGCAAAGCAAATGAAAACTTTTTAACAAGTTTTCTTTTTCATACTGCATCTGATTCCAGACGCAAGTAAAATAGAGAGACCATGAGCCAAGAAGAAATAAAATTGTTTAAGTATTACTTGATTCTCTGGGTGGAATGGTGTTTAGCTCTCCCAAGGTCAGGACAGCTTGCTTCTTTTTACTAAAGGCTGTATAAAAAAGGGGCCTTTCTGTTTCCATGCAACATTATAAATTCTTTTTAATGTTCTTCCCAACAGAGATAAATCATATTGGAAAATGTGAGTGATTATGAAAATAGAGCGACTTTTCATTTCTGGCAGCAAACTTAATTTCCTATTCTTTCACCTGCAGCACAAATTCTCCGTGAATTTTGCCAGATACTATTTACAAATTACAAACAGGGCAATTACTTTCTCTGCTTCATGAGATCACAGAGAGAGAGAGAGAGAGAGAGAGAGAGAGAGAGAGAGAGAGAGAGAGAGAGAGAAAGAGAGAGAGAGGCAGACAAGAAAGAAAAGGGAAGGGAAGGGAAGGGAGGGAGAGAGAGGAAAGAAGGAAGGAAGGAAGGAAGGAAGGAAGGAAGGAAGGAAGGAAGGAAGGAAGGAAGGAAGGAGGAAGGAAGGAAGGAAGGAAGGAAGGAAGGAAGGAAGGAAGGAAGGAAGGAAGGAAGGAAAGAAAGAAAGAAAGAAAGAAAGAAAGAAAGAAAGAAAGAAAGAAAGAAAGAAAGAAAGAAAGAAAGAAAGAAAGAAAGAAAGAAAGAAAGAAAGAAGTTACTTAAGGGTGATGACGCACTGAAGCCACAGAGTTCTGTTGGACTGTGGATGCCAGGCAAACGCACTCTGCCTCTCTCCAGTGGGGGCAATTTCTACCCAGAATAGCTTCCCCACAGCAGCAATAGACCAGTTTGGAAGACCTGAAGATGAGGGTCTGTATCTCAGAATGCCAAGCCACGACAATAAAAACTTAAAACTGTAGATGGCTTCTCCGCACTGGCTTCGACTGGCTTCTCCGGAGCTCTTCCCAGGCCGTGAGAGCCGTGTCATTCGTTCCCCGGCAGAACTCAAAATTGAATTGTTAGGCTTTACATTAACACACTTTTGCCCGCTTGTCACCTCCCTCTCTATGCTGCATCAATTCATAAAGACTTTGAGCAGTATTTGGCTTATACTAAGCATTTGAGAAATACTGATGGTGTCAATCATTATAGTCATCATCTAGAGACAGAAATTATATTCAGTACTTAAATAAAGATCAAGTGTAGGATGAATCCTTTCCAACTGCTCTCCCACAGGATGGGTGCTCATGTTTAGCCCAGGAGTCCTGTCTCTCACCCCATTACCACACGTGAAGTGAGTTCTCTACTCTCTGTGCAGAGACAATGAGCAGGAGATGACCCCGGAGGGAAACGTGCTGAGACATGGGAACATGACGCAATTATCCCAAGTCACGGGGAATGTGAGCACGGGCTGGAGATGGAGCATGTGACAGGATGAATTTTATTAGGTGTCGCAGCAGTGAGTGGCTGCGGACGAGAGCGTCCTAAGGACGACGCAGGCAGAACTGTTTGGGGAGGGAAGCGTTGTCTCATCCCTATCTCACTCTGAAGCAGGTCAGCAGGTCACAAGCTTTGTCTGGCTTGTGTTTGATTTTTTTTTTTTTTGGTTGGTTGGGCTTTGTTTAAGGGTCTCCATAACCTAGGCTTAGAGCACTTACTACAAACCTCCTGCCTCAGACTTTAGAGTGGGAAGTTTTGGTTTTAAGTATTCAGAAAAAGCAAATGTGATATTTTAAGTAGGTGAAGAGTTTATGACTTGACTATATTTACTAGCAACTTTTCTATAGGTGGGAAAAAATACAAATCTGAGAACAGAAATGTGTGGTAAAAATAAAACCTTTACTAAAAATAATACATATTGATTTAAATATTTTGCTGTAATGGTATACATTCATCCACAGGTATTACTTATTTACTCTATTAAAAGATCAAACATGATCTTTCTTGAAATTAATAAGCACATTATTTTTACTTTCACTTCTAAAATTCAGTTTCTTACATGTAATCAAATGAGTTCCGTGCCCATCTCAGAGTCAATCAAATGCAGATATGAGGGTCTCAGTTAGGATCTCAACAAGCTAAATGGCTCAGTGACTTTTCTCAGCATTCCGTCTTTGCTTTTCTTCTTTGTCTAAAATGGTCTGTTTTAAGCTCAAAACAGCATCTTGAAATCCAGATTTAGGTCTAATGCCTTCTTGAAATCTTCCACAGCTTCATCAAAATACCCTGTAGCAGAGAATACCAGAGATAGAAAAAAAGGGGAGAAATGTTGAGGATTTCTGTAACTGCACAGTAAAGTCTGAATGCACATATTTTCACTTATGAGTTCTCCAAAAGGAAGCTGCGTCTGCCAGTGACCTAAGATGGTCTATCAGTAACGTGCGCCTTACGGAATAAGTGGGACGACATCGGTGACAGAGACAGTGGTGCTCACACCATTAGCTCTCGCCTAGCATACATGAGGCCCTGCATTCAATTTCTGACAATACAAAAAAATAAAACAAATAAATTAGTGACGGGTTTTTTTTCCAATCAAATTTTATAGGTGGGCAGCATATACATCATCACAAAAGTTCAACAAAATTATATCACTTCTTTTACATAGCTGCAGTAAAACTGAGAAACGGGTTTTTCTTTTTTAAGTGAGAAACAATATCCACAGCCCCTTTCATCCAGGCTTGTAAAAACTTCTCTTCCAAGTGTCTCCTGCCTTTTCCACTAGAAAGTGTCACTGGCGTCCATCCGCACTGCCCTCCCTCATCGTGAGGCTGGGACTGCGCAGGCGCGGGGTTACCCTTGCTCCTGCGTCCGGTCTCATTCTCACTACAGTGCTCTGCTGTGGTCTGTACAGCCTTGCAAATGCCTAAAAACACTCAGGAACGCTTCCTTGTTCCTTAGCTCTAAACCGAAATTTCACATAATTGTCAAACTTGATTTCCCTCAAACAGCTGATCGCTCTGAAGCAACAGAATACAGTCCCCGATAAGAGCAAAGATAAATAAATAAATAAATAAATAAATAAATAAATAAATAAATAAATAAATAAATAAGTGAACATCCAAGCCACCTTACCCAGCCTGTAGCGTATCAAGCCTCGGTTATAATAGGGAACTTCAAAGCTGGGCAGGATTTCTATGGCAGATGTGTAGTCGTCCATGCTTCATAAAAATCAATGCTGAAGTACTTGGTTTGCCCCCTGTTGTTATATGCGGTGGCCAAATCCTCGGGGCTACATTTGCTTTAAACACAAAGTTCACATTAAAATCACATTGTTAAAGCCCTTCACTTCCACTTCCACGCTCTTTGGGGCCCCATCAAACTCCACAGCCACAACACGCCGTGCGTGCGGAAGCGAACCGCCAAGCTGAAGAGTCGGTGCGTGCGGACACAGAAACCAAGCTCCGTGTACGGCCATCGGCGACTTCGCGGGGCCACAGCACGGCGTGGATTTTAAAGTCATGGAATGTTATTAGAGTCTTCAAGACCCTCGCTCTCTGCTGACATGTTTTGCTGAATACTAAAATGATTGCTGACTATTTTCAGAGCACACTGTGGGGGAAGAAATACATGCTGAGCTAGGAAAGCCCGCGCAGGTACCAGTGTCCTACAGAACTGTCAGAAACTTACTAATTTACTCTAAAATATAGGTGGTCTTCAAACAATGAGATCTGAAGTCATTTTCCACCAGGAAAGAAACGCTGGTTAAGCAGTAGTTAGCATAGGTGTAATACTCCTGTGAGAGGTCTAACACCCAGTGCCTGGGAGCAAAGCCTCCTCCCTCTCACTGCCTATGACAAACTATCTCACTGCTCTGAGACAGGGGTGTTACCGTCTTCCTTCTTCCTTCCCATTTCTTCCCCAAAGTCAACTACATACTCCACCTCTCTCTCATTTGCTATACCCACAGTACAAAGCATAGCCTCAAAAAACATCCAGTTGATGGCAGTAATTTATTTTTTTAAATATATTATTGTATGTGTGTGTGAGCACAGATGCCACAGCGGGTATCTGGAGTGGAGTCAGCTCTGCCTTTTCACCTTTACACAGGCTCCAGGAACAGAATCCAGGTGCCAGGTTGGCAGAGCAAGTGCCCATAGCTGGGAAGCCGCACCCCTGCCCCATCTGCTCTTTTCCTTGACATATTAGGCCTTGAGAACTCAGACAAGGACCGTGACTACTGTAGCACACGGAGGTCCTTGCAGTTTATTTGGCGGCAGGGGCATGGAGGTGTTATTGTGATTATTCCAGTTTTTTGAGGCAGGGTCTCACTATGTAACGTTGGCTGGTCTGGAACTCACTATGTTGGGCAGGCTGGCCCCTGCCTCCCGAGTGCTGGGACCTAATTACGTAACACCACATCCACATGGTCCTGAAGTTCAGACTTCATAATTGTAGGTGGAAGTGCTGTAACTTAGAAATGTTCCGTTTTGTCAGCTCTGAGAAAGATGGACAAAGGACACACCCATGAAGGCCACTAACCCCACTGTTAAGGCTCACGAGCAGGAGACTGCAGCAGGTGTTAGGACACCAGCTGAACTGCTGCCCCAGACCGAAAGAAAGGCACCTCAGGACTTCAGTAAAATGCTCATCATTCATTCTTTCAGGTTTCAAAATTCTTTCAGTTTGTTATAAAGTCTTATCCTTGGATAATCTTAGAATGTTAGATTTCATTAAGACAAATTCTAAAATATTACTTTCCATGAAGGCAGACATTTTGTTTTCAATCTTAAAGACGCAGGCAAGGGCTAGAGAGATGGTTCGACAGTTAGTGAGCACTTGTAGATCTTCCAAAGGGCCCAGGTTCAATTCCTAGCATCCACACTGTGGTTCACAAACGTGTAACTCCTGTTCCAAAGAAATGAATGCCCTCTCCTGGCCTCTGTGGGCACTGCATGCTTCTGGTCCCAGATTCATGTGTATGCAAACATTCATACGTATTTAGAAGAAATCTTGAGAGAGAGAGAGAGAGAGAGAGAGAGAGAGGAGAGAGAGAGAGAGAGAGGAGAGAGAGAGAGAGAGAGAGATTGGCTAATACCATTGACTTTCATTATTAAAGTACTGATATTTTTAACATAATGCTTTTTCTCTGAATTGTTATTGTATGTGTAAGGTGCCACTACGAGCGTGCAGAGGCCAGGGAAGGGCTCTACAGAGTGTTCTCCGCTTCGGCTTCACAAGCACTCCAGGGTTTGAACCGAGGTCATCAGGCTCGTGGGACAAGCCCTTTACCCACTGGGCCCCTGAAAACAGTCAATACTGTTCAAAATTATTCAGCAACACAATATTTTAAGAAATAAAATTAAACTTCCAAAGATATGCATAAGGGGAAACGTGGAACTGGTAGACATCACGTTTTGGAACTCTACTGAAACTGAAAGCTCACGTTCCAGATGAGAAACTGGCCAGAGAGAGGCGCGAGGGATGCAGTGATGCTGAGCCTAGCACACGGGCGTGCTGAGCTGTCAGCTGAGGCCGGCACGGCTTCTCGGGCAGAGGCTCACTTGCTGTGGTGTACAGGGGGTTCAGGGCAGAGGCTCACTTGCTGTGGTGTACAGGGGGTTCAGGGCAGAGACTTACTTGCTGTGGTGTACAGGGGGTTCAGGGCAGAGGCTCACTTGCTGTGGTGTACAGGGGGTTCAGGGCAGAGGCTCACTTGCTGTGGTGTACAGGGGGTTCAGGGCAGAGGCTCACTTGCTGTGGTGTACAGGGGGTTCAGGGCAGAGACTTACTTGCTGTGGTGTACAGGGGGTTCAGGGCAGAGACTCACTTGCTGTGGTGTACAGGGGGTTCAGGGCAGAGGCTCACTTGCTGTGGTGTACAGGGGGTTCAGGGCAGAGGCTCACTTGCTGTGGTGTACAGGGGGTTCAGGGCAGAGGCTCACTTGCTGTGGTGTACAGGGGGTTCAGGGCAGAGACTCACTTGCTGTGGTGTACAGGGGGTTCAGGGCAGAGGCTCACTTGCTGTGGTGTACAGGGGGTTCAGGGCAGAGACTTACTTGCTGTGGTGTACAGGGGGTTCAGGGCAGAGACTCACTTGCTGTGGTGTACAGGGGGTTCAGGGCAGAGGCTCACTTGCTGTGGTGTACAGGGGGTTCAGGGCAGAGGCTCACTTGCTGTGGTGTACAGGGGGTTCAGGGCAGAGGCTCACTTGCTGTGGTGTACAGGGGGTTCAGGGCAGAGGCTCACTTGCTGTGGTGTACAGGGGGTTCAGGGCAGAGACTTACTTGCTGTGGTGTACAGGGGGTTCAGGGCAGAGGCTCACTTGCTGTGGTGTACAGGGGGTTCAGGGCAGAGACTCACTTGCTGTGGTGTACAGGGGGTTCAGGGCAGAGGCTCACTTGCTGTGGTGTACAGGGGGTTCAGGGCAGAGGCTCACTTGCTGTGGTGTACAGGGGGGTTCAGGGCAGAGGCTCACTTGCTGTGGTGTACAGGGGGTTCAGGGCAGAGGCTCACTTGCTGTGGTGTACAGGGGGTTCAGGGCAGAGGCTCACTTGCTGTGGTGTACAGGGGGTTCAGGGCAGAGACTTACTTGCTGTGGTGTACAGGGGGTTCAGGGCAGAGACTCACTTGCTGTGGTGTACAGGGGGTTCAGGGCAGAGGCTCACTTGCTGTGGTGTACAGGGGGTTCAGGGCAGAGGCTCACTTGCTGTGGTGTACAGGGGGTTCAGGGCAGAGGCTCACTTGCTGTGGTGTACAGGGGGTTCAGGGCAGAGACTCACTTGCTGTGGTGTACAGGGGGTTCAGGGCAGAGACTCACTTGCTGTGGTGTACAGGGGGGTTCAGGGCAGAGACTTACTTGCTGTGGTGTACAGGGGGTTCAGGGCAGAGACTCACTTGCTGTGGTGTACAGGGGGTTCAGGGCAGAGGCTCACTTGCTGTGGTGTACAGGGGGTTCAGGGCAGAGGCTCACTTGCTGTGGTGTACAGGGGGTTCAGGGCAGAGGCTCACTTGCTGTGGTGTACAGGGGGTTCAGGGCAGAGGCTCACTTGCTGTGGTGTACAGGGGGGTTTTGGGCTGACGTGTGCAAATGAGAAAGAAAAAGCTCATGTACCATCCACATACCTATTGCTAATTGTTCCCGAAACTTCCTAAAGAAGTCCATTAGAGGCTAAACGAGAATAGAAAGCAAGGCTCCTGTGTCCGCTGGCCTTCTTACCAGGAGTGGTGGTGGAAATGGCAGGAGATAGTAACATCATTCTATCATCTATGCAGAATCCTCTATTAGAAGATGTCAGCAGAGTGCTCGGCCACAAACGGGATGCCACGTCAACACCCTTCTCCCCACCCCAAGGCTCAGGGAACTACCAGAGCCTGGGGTTGGGGCAGAAACCCAGAGACAGTGTCTTCTGGGCATTGCAGGGGCACTGCACTCATAAAGTCACACACAAGACCTGCAGAAGATCAAGTCAGTCAACACTCCAGCATGGGGGGGATGGGGTGTCCTACCCCAAAGGAGATATAAACTGCTAAGAGCATCTGAGGAAGGGAGGGAGGGTCAGCTTTCCTAAGGGTATGGCCCCTGGTAGGTCAACCAATCTCCTACATGGCCACAGATCTGTGAATAAATGGGGCAGCACAAAATGTGACTTGGTAACTAAAAAAAAAAAAAAAGAGGGGGAGGGGAAGTAGGGGTAGCACTGAGAGGAATTAAGGTGAGCCGTGCAGGGTGAAGATTATCACAATACACTGTATGAAATTCTCTAAGAAGTAACAGAAACACTAATTTAAAACAAGTAATTTCTGTTAACTATCACAATAATGTAATACTAAAATGAGAAAGCAATTTTGCCTTTCTGGCTTAATTTCATTTAAGTCTTACAAACAAATAAGAATGCAGTCTTCAGTATTAGATCTCATGCAAAGACAAGGTTGCATTCTAGCATAAAGATCTTCCAGGACCAGTACTACCTGCCTGTAATGTCAGCACTTGGGAGAGGCAGGTGGATCTCTGTATTCAAGGCCAGCCTGGTGTGTAGAGGAAGTTTCATGACAGATGGGGCTACAAAAGAAAAAAGAGAAGAGAAGGGGAGGGGAGAAGAGAAGAGGAGAAGAGAAGAGAAGAGAAGAGAAGAGAAGAGAAGAGAAGAGAAGAGAAGAGAGAGATGGAAAGGAAAGGAAAGGAAAGGAAAGGAAAAGGAAAAGGAAAAGGAAAAGGAAAAGGAAAAGGAAAAGAAAGGAAAGGAAAAATAAGGCTGTGACCATCACAAAAAGTAAAAGAAGACTTCAAATGATTGCAGTGGAAATGTGAACCTGCGGGCAGACAGAAAAGCTCTCATATTTGAGTTGGTTCAAGTCTCCAGGTTTAACGGCCAATTTAAAAGCAATACAGAGACACTGGGACAAACAATCCAGAGGGACTGGGAGCTAGACTCCCTAATAAGTAGATTCGTCAGGAGAGGAGCCGACACGAGATAATAAAGATGGAGAACTTCCAGTCTGGCCTGCTTCTTCCTTACCCGGCTGACCTGAAACAAAAACCCAGCAGCCTAAAAGACTTTTCTACTTTTCTTCCGCCAATAGAGCCCCCCACCCACCTCCACCCCCTCGCTGATGGACCTGCTGTGCTACTGCACAAGTTCAAAGCTGGATCGGGACGTGCTTAGGGCAAAGCTGAGGCCCGAGGTCAAGCACCTTGAGTTCAAACTGACCAACCCTCGGTGCCTTAAACCCTACGGGGAATGGATTTGAGGGTTCCTGAAATCCTCCTTCGCCGGGCGGAGGGTTTTTCCGGCGTGCCCGCCCGCTCGTGTTTTCTCACCTTTCCTCCTTAGCTGATTCTATCTGACGTCAGCTGTCTTTTCATTCGTTACTGTACTTTGTCGTCGCACCCTCCTCCTCCTCCGCTGCTGCCTGCCTAGCTTGAGATTTTTACTGCCTTTTAATTCCTTAACTGGCCGAAAACAGAATCCAATCAAAGGGCATATTTGGCTCGACATACAAACCCTATTTTCTCAAGACTTAGAGTGGGGAAAAGAGGGGTCATATGTGCACATCTTGATAAGCTGCTCGAACCCAAACAACAAAGAGCTGTATCGGGCAATAAAAGGTTCATCGCTGGCTGGATATTCTACAGAAAGGAATCTTGTGATGCTGAAGCGATGTCATATTAACAACCCTTCTCTTCGGGGAGTGTGCGGTGACGTTTTGGTAAACACTAACGGACGGCTGGGTGCAGGGACCGTACTTAAGCTGGTGCTGAGCCCGAACCTTCGCGGCCGGAACGCAAAAGCGTCGCTGTGGCCGCGAGGACGACCACCTTCCCTGCCCAGGAAAGCGGCTTCCGGCCGCCCGGGCCTTTGGGAAGACCAAGGCGTCCCCCTCCCCGAAGGACAGGACTCGGAGGGAATCTTTTTGGGGGAAGACCAAGGCACCACCCCAGATCCGCGCGCCGGTTCGAGGACCACCCACGCACCCCGGGGCGCGCCGCTCTCGCGATAGTTACCTCCCGTGACTCGCGCACTGGCCAATGAACGCGGAGTACAGCTCCTGGGCCGCGGCAAACTCGCCCCTGGCGAAGCGAGCCTGCGCCATCGCCAGGGCAGCCCGGCTCTCGGCGCCCTCTCGGCCAGGCCGCACGGCCATCACCGCCTCGGCCGGGTGGAAGCGGAACCACAGCTACCGCTCACGGGTCTTCATGGGTTAAAGGCCGCGCTCCGCTACAGAATGAGGACTTTGTCCTGTTTGAGGACCCGTAATATCGCGAGACTACTGGTACCGCCTGGCCAAGTTCGCGGGAAATTAAGAGAATTTAAATCTTTGTGCTAAGTGTGTACATATACAGATTAGGACGGACAGAGAGAGAGAGAGAGAGAGGGACAGAGAGAGGAAGGGAGGGAGGGAGAGAGGCGTTTGTAAGGAAACATTTAAGACACAGTGCTCATATACTGATTCTGATTGAATTACAAAGCTAAATGTTTAAAATATTGAATTCCAAAACACAAAGCAGAACGTAATTATCTAAGTAGAGCAGTTTCCAATACATAAAAACTGAGTGCTGTGGTTTGAATGTCAAACCCCCTCCAGATGATGAGTGGGAATCTCAGTGCGACACTGTGGGGCCCAATACAGGGGGGCTCCGCCCTCACGAATGGACGAGGCAAAGAGACTACTGCAAGCTTTGTATGCCCTTTGCCTTGCTATGATGAGGGGGAAGGCCTTTACATACGTCGACTCCCCAGCCCTCAAAATGAACGGAATGAATGTATTTATAAGTGACCCAGACCAGTGTTTTTACCATGACACACAATAAATATTATAAGGCATTTGGTAGCGCTGGCTATAAAGAGAAGAGAGAGACTGTCATCTTTAACATAGAACTTCCTACTGGAAGAGTAACTATTAATTCTATGGTGTAACAAACACAATTTTAAAAACTGGGATTAATAAAGTGAACATAGCTTTTGTCCTCAATACCCTGCAGCCTAGCCAAAAACAAAAAACAAAAAATACAAAACAAAAAACTAAAAAAAAAAAAAAAAAAAAAAAAAATCAGTCTTTTTTAAGCCAGATAATGGTTAGTATTATGGAGGTGAAAAGCATTTTATTCTGTAAAAGAAGGGTATGGAAGTAACTAGGAACAGAACCTACCAATGCATGCTAACCATGGGGAACTGGAAAATCCTAGCAAACCTCTAACTTACTAGTAAAGAGGCGGACTTGTTTTATGTATATGAGTGCTCTAGTTGCACATATGCCTGCATGACAGAAGAGTGCACCAGATGTCATTACAGAGGGTTGTGAGCCACCATGTGGTTGCTGGGAATTAAACTCAGGACCTCTGGAAGAGCAGTCAGTGCTCTCAACCACTGAGCCCTCTCTCGAGTCCCAACGCTGATTTAATGGCAAAGAAATGCCTTAGATCTGAAGGCTATACCGGTAACTACAACCATTTAAGGGAGAATTAACACCAGTCCTTAAACTCTTTCTGAAAATTAATCAGCAAAGAACATATCTTACATTCTCCTGTAGAGCCAATCCTGCTGAGATAACAGTGACAGACAGTATGCATTGTGACTGGCATCAATGCAAAACTACATTTTGGTTGGGAGCCTAGTCTTTAAAATGGCTGCACCACCTTGCTCCGGTCTGCATTAACAGAAAACGTTACAAAAGACTACCATACCAAATGTACCAGCATATTAAAAGAATTATGCACTGTAGCCATATGAGAATTACTCCTGAAATACTAGGATAACTCATTCCATAAAAACTAATCAGTGTAACATAACACATTAGTGGAACGAGAAAGGAGAAACTGTTCTCTCTCTCTCTCTCTCTCTCCCTCTCTCTCTCTCTCTCTCTCTCTCTCTCTCTCTCTCTCTCTCTCTCTCTCTCTCTCTCTCCCTGGTTTTTCAAGACAGGGTTTCTCTGTGTAGCCCTGGCTGTCCTAGAACTCACTCTGTAGACCAGGCTGGCTTCGAACTCAGAAATCTGCCTGCCTCTGCCTCCCAAGTGCTGGGATTACAGGCATGCGCCACTGCTGCCTGGCCTGTGTGGTCTTCTTAGTTCACATAGAATGCATTTGATTAAGGCCTTTGTGTTTGTGGCCGTGTGTGCTTTCTTGCCCTTACCATTTAAATGACCCATCTTTCTCACCCTTTTAACTTCGACTTTCTTATGTGTGTATATGGGTGTGCGTACATGAAGATGCCGTGTGTGTGTGTGTGTGTGTGTGTGTGTGTGTGTGTGTGTGTGTGTTCACATGTGTAACCACGTATGTGGGTATCAGACCAGAGGTTGATGAGGATCTTTTTGGAATGTTCTATACCTTATTGAGACAGGGTCTCATGATGAACCCCAGTGCTTGCAAATAATTCTGCTAATCCAGCTTTCCCGAGATCTCCACGTGAGATCCCACCTGTACCTCTCAACTGCTGCGGTTACTGGCAGGTTACTAACGCCTGTCTTTGTGTGGGTGCTGAGAGCCCAAGTCCTGATCCTCATTCTTCACTGGCCAGCACCTACCTGCTCAGCCACCTTCCCAGGGCCAGATTTCTCTAAATTTTACTAGCCAGAAATTTAATCTGTGCCATATAAGAAAGTCCTTAAGTAAGCCTTAGTCTTTTGATGTGCTTTTAGTTAGAGAAATATCTTAAGAGCAACCAGTTCTTGTTATGAAGCACTTGTTTGTAATTAACGCATTTCTTCAGTTTTACCTGTTTTCTGAAATTCAACTAAAATATAAATGAACACTATTTTTAAAACAGTAAGGCTATTTTTACTTTCTAATCTATATTTTAACATTTCTGAAAATTAATACTATCAACATGTTACTTTTATAATTAAAGTACTTTCTAACATTGAGAAAGGGGCTGGAAACATAGCTCATAGGTTGAGAGCACTGGCCATTCTTCCAGAGGTCCTGAGTTCAATTCCCAGCAACCACATGGTGGCTCAAAACCATCTGTAGTAAGATTGATGCCTTCTTCTGTCCTGCAGGGATATATCCAGGCAGAATGCTGTATACATAATAAATAAGTTTTTTTTAATATTGAAAAATATAATTATAGAAGCAGACAGTAGAGGGCAACATAATATTGCTGTTTTCATTTTAGATACCCAAAATAAGAGGCTAAAGCTATAGCAACAGGGTTAATTTGAGACAACTTTTTCCTTGTTTCTGAATGTGAACTTTATATAGTCTCTGTGGTAACAATTCTCACCACTTCGGCCACTGGATAGTTGCCAAAAAAGACTTAGGTTTTTCTCCCATATATATTTTGTCTATGTCTCTGTGTGTGTCTGTGCATGGTCGGTGTTTGTCTGGTCCCCAGAAAAATGTCTAAAGAACGACAATGCAAATGTCACATTTCCATACATTACAGTGGAAGGAAACATGGGATAAACGTCATTTTTTTCCTTCGGAATTTGTTTTCTTGTTTATTTCAAATAATGTTTCAGGAAAATCTATGATCTGAGTTCTGAGAATACAGAAAAGTGGTCTTAAAGTACTTTTAAGCAAAATATAATGAGCTAAGTGTGTACAGTGGATAGGAGAGGTCAGCAACGACTGGGCAAGTGCACTGCTTAGCATCACACTGGGACCTGCTGGGCCACAGTCAGTGCATGCTGTGCCTGCTGGGCCACACTTAGTCAGTGCACTCTGGGACCTGCTGAGCCACAGTTAGTGCACTCTGGGACCTGCTGGGCTACAGTCAGTGCATGCTGTGCCTGCTGAGCCACAGTCAGTGCATGCTGTGCCTGCTGGGCCACAGTCAGTGCATGCTGTGCCTGCTGGGCCACACTTAGTCAGTGCACTCTGGGACCTGCTGAGCCACAGTTAGTGCATGCTGTGCCTGCTGGGGCACAGTTAGTGCATTCTGGGATCTGCTGGGGCACAGTCAGTGCATGCTGTGCCTGCTGGGCCACAATTAGTGCATTCTGGGATCTGCTGGGGCACAGTCAGTGCATGCTGTGCCTGCTGGGCCACAGTTAGGCCACAGTTGGGAGTACTCTGAACCATGGCATATCTCAGGATAAGTTTGATGATAAGTAACAACAGCATTACTCAAAATCAGTTATATCATGTTTATTACAAGCAAAGGGAATGCTTCCTCTTGAATGAGGATAAAATAGTGTTTAAAACTTCAAATAATAAAAAGTCTTTAAATGCTATTTCCTCATTTATAAAAATAAAATATAGAAGTTTAATCCTTAAATAGAAATAGAGCTTCTTTCCTACACCAGTTGCCTGACCTCCCTGAAATATAGGTTATATCAGCTCTCAGCTCCAAGTCTGCCCCTCCCGCCCTCCTCCATCCCATCTGCCTCCTGAGGGTTTGCTAAGGAACTGGTAACCTTGACAAGAGAGAACTATTTCTGGTTGAGAGTATTTCTGTGGTAACTTGCCATGAACTATAATTTATATAAATGGTAAAGGGACAGATAGGAACTACAAAAAAAAAAATAATAAGTTCACATCTGTAAGTCTTACGTGAAAATAATCAGATTATCTCTTAGTACCACTGCAATGTACAAATTATCTTTTTTTTCCAGTACTGACAGTGGGCCCAGGACCTTGTGCATGCTTGGATGCACTCACCACTGAGCACATTCCAGACCTCTTTTTTTTTATTATTTTTTGTAAGATATATTTTATATAAAAAAATACAACTAGCAGATGATGAAGTTGATTTTCATAGGAAACCTTAGGAAATCGAGCATTATTACATACATATTCAGGTGCAGATAAGTATAAATACTTCATGTATTTTACAATTGAGATACTTCTTTCCTTTATTCTACCGAACTGTGGCATAAAGGGCAAAAGTTATAGTTACTGATTTCCTGAGCAAGAACATAGTGCTTGCAGACTTTGCACACCCAGAACTGATACTCAATGATTGGGCTTCCAGTGGCAATACATGTGGGCAGTTTGCCTTCCCCACTGTAAAAATAAGAGAGAAAACAATTAGACTTTAAAATACGTGATTAGTCTAACTATCTACTATACTTTAAGTACTGAAGAATGAAAATTTCCAAGAAAATTTTCAAATAAATTACTTTTAATTTTTTAATAAAAACTTTTCTTTAAATGAAAAATATAGCTTTACTACACCCATGTAGGATAATAATATTAATCAATTTTAAAATTAACATAAATTCCTCGACTATTTAGTGCTTTATTCTATTCAAGCTTCTAGTCAGGTAAATGTTGTCTGGTCGTGATGCACCTACCCTTCAAGAAGGCTGTTCAACTCAGACTTCCTGTTGTCTTTTGGCGTGTGCTTAGTGAAAATTTCCAGAGCCAGGTCTTCATATTGCTGCTTCTGTTCTGCACTGAGTGTCTCTAAAGATTCCAGTTTAATAAAAGCTTTTGAACAGGTACCAAAAGCTCTGCTTGCGCAAGCACAGAGAGCTAACAGAGAGTAGATCTCAACAGAGGGAATGATGTCTTCATAGTCTCTCAGGTGAAGAGCTAGAAAAGACAGGCCAGTTAGCGTCTGCAAAGACAGCGTGAACAAGTGAAACAGGACCCATCAACAGTGTTCTATGTTAACCTACAGGAAGGAGCCTTAATAAATGTAAGACAATGCTGAGGGGCAGGAGCACCAACAGAGGAGGCAGCGTTCAAAACCTCACTTCTGAGAGTGAAACCACACTACAGTGACTCATGGAGCCATGCTCACTTCCAAACAGAACGGTTTCGATACTAAAATGTGTGCTTTGGTTCCATTTGACCCAGTCATTTCTGTGGCATTCCAGACAAGGTGAATTAATACTATATTAGCTGTAATTCTCAAAATAATGCTTTCTGCTCACAAAGAACAAGCAGTGCAGCATGAAGTTCTCTGTGTTCTTTGTCCCACTGAGGTGACAGGACAACTGAGTACAAATGAGTTTCCCACTGCAGGCCCAGACCATTGATTCTGACAGCTGCTACATCTTATCTGTAATCCTTCTGCACTAGAGACAGCATCTTTTCTTTAATGCATTGTAGAATTAGCATCAGAATTATCATCAGTTTGTATGCTTTTCCTCTCTAGACTGAAATTCAAAAAAAAATTCCTTCTGAGGCTGAATGAAACTGAGGAAGACCCTATAGGAGGACCAGCAGTCTCAATTAATCTGGACCCCTGGGATCTCTCAAACACTGGCCCCAGGGAGTTTAGAGGTCAGATGGGATGGGGGTAGGGACATCCACATGGAGACAAGAGGAGGGGAGGAGGTATGGGGTGTGGAACAGTCAGGAGGGTAGACAGGGCAGGGGTTGGCAGGGTGAGGAATAAAATATGGAATGTATAAAAATAATAAAAAAAAATTATAAAAAAAACTAGTGTAAAAAAATCCTTCTGGGGCTGGAGAGATGGCTCAGCGGGTAAGAGCACTGACTGTTCTTCCAAAGGTCATGAGTTCAAATCCCAGCACCCATATGGTGGATCACAACCATCCGTAAAGAGATCTGACGCCCTCTTCTGGTGTTGGAAGACAGCTACAGTGTACTTATATGTATAATACAATAAATAAAATCTTTAAAAAAAAAATCCTTCTGAAAGTACAATAGAACAAAACCAATGGAAAAACACATCCATTGCATCTTCTCAGTAGAGTTCCACCAGTTGGTTCTGAGGTCAAGTGTTGACAAGAAGTTGAATGGAACAATTTATTTTAAAACAGACATTCATTCGGTTATAATAAACCAGACCCTCTGCCTGAAGCACGGTGGTGGCCATGCCTCTAACTTACAGCACTTGGTAGGCAGAAGGACTGCAAGTTCAAGGACAGCCTAGAATACAAAATGAAACACTGTTTACCCACAGAGAGGGGAGGAGGAAGAAGGGAGGGAGGGGGAGAGACAGAATAAAACAAATGAATTAATGTGATTTTTTTTCTAATTAAAAAGAGAAAAGAAAGCTTACTTGAATGTGCAGGATGGTGATCTCTGAGTTACAAAAATATTTTATGTCATTATTTTGTCTTTTTGTACTTTTCTATTTTGGTTGAAATTACTAAAAAAATCACTTTATGAAAAAAGATAAATACTATAGAAATGTTTATGACATGGAAATATCTTTAAGCACTATTAAGGTACACACAAACCAGATCTGTTTAAGTTTCCAGTCCACTGCAAGAAGTGTCAAGATTTCCTACAGACACAGGCACAGTTGTCTGTACCTCTAAAAGATTGTGAGCTGGACAGTTAAGTGCTTGGGTTTGAACAGAAAGCATATGAATAAAAACACAAATAAATGTGTTTATTATCTGTATCTAATATTTCTGTGAACTACTGTGTATTGTTTTTTTAAAAGTGGGGAAAAACTTCAAAAAGAAGAATGTACAAAATAAACTGTATATTCATAATCTTGACACAGAGATAAAAGCATAGGGGAAATAATAAAATTAATATACAGACAAATGAAAAAGCTAGCTCTTCCTAGTCAGGTGACCATCTTCAGCTGTCCTGCAAACCTTCCATGACAGCCTACCTGTCTTCAAAGCAGTGTCAACGTATCCCTCGTAGAGCTGCCGCTGGGCAAGTATAAAGAAATGGTAGGCCTCGGCTCCTCTCCAGGCATTGTCCGTGAACCGACTAGTTGTGGAGAGAACTTCCTCTTCTAGCAAGCCAGCCAAAGCAGAAGTGGCCTGGGAGAAAAGCCAGCGCACCGTGTCAGCCCCAGACACACAGCCTCACCCCACGGAGCTTAGCAGAGCTAACACTAGGAAGGGTAAGTCTGAAACTGGGAGACAGCCACACAGCATCACACAGTTTACCATCTCTCCAGCCAGCGCAGAGTTAAGTTTTCCATTATAGCTCAGTTTTCTAAATGGGTAAGATCAAAGTTTAAAACAGAACCAATTAAACTTTAAGTCAATGTGAAATTTACAGTAAAACAGATTTATATTCTAAGAAAGTTTTTTAAAGTCTCCAATAAAGAATGGAGAGATTAGGACTAGAAAGATGGCTCAGTAGTTAAGAGAATCAACTGCTCAACCAGAGGTCCAGAGTTCAGTTCCCAGCAATGACATGGTGGCTCACAACACTCTGTAATGGGGTCTGATGCCCTCTTCTGGGGTATCTAAAGAGAGCAATGGTGTACTCACATACATAAAATAAATAAATCTTAATTTAAAAAAAAGAATGGAGAACTTTCTAGGCAAGTAAACACTTTAACAAAAAATAATTAAAGCATTCAAGAAACTGATCTTAAAGAAAAACAGTTCTCCGTATTTCTAAACAGAAAGTTCTAAATCGGCGTACTTATTCTGAATGAGGAATTACTGTTTGTTAAGCCCCTTGAGAAAACACACACACACACACACACACACACACACACAGCTCTACAAATGACAGAGCTTCTCCAGGAAGAGCAGTTACAATGGCCTGACACTGTTTGCTTCGCGAGCTGCGTGAGCGCCCTAGTCACCTCAGAGTTCTTGCCTTTAACTTTGCCCCGCTGGGCATTTTTCATCTGCTCGTGATACTGCTCGATGAGCAGGGCTGACAGCACGTAGAGCTTCTTCACACGCAAAGGCTTCGTCCTTTTCTTCGCCTCCTCATCTGCAATCTTTAAGCATTTCAAAGTTGGCAAGATAATTCTTGGTGTGTATTTGTACAAATAAAATAATTTCTTGATCTGCGCCTGGAGCTGATCCTGTGCCACATCACTCCATATCCAAACGCCACCTGGAGAGAGCAGTTCTCCCAGGAGTGCAGACAAGCCTGTGAGCACAGGTAAGACCACCACTTCTGTTCAAATTCCTGTCCCAAGAGGGACTGCCCAGAGCCATCAGGACCCAGGAACCAAGGAATAGCCAGGGACAGGATCCTTCTGGTTTCTGTCTGCACCCAGGAACTGACCCTGTGCCACAGCTCTCCATACCCAAATTCCTCCAGAACTAGTCTCCCAGGAGTACTGATACACAAGGCTTACAGGAGGGACAAGCCACAGTCAGAGGCAGCAAGACCAGCTAACGCCAGAGATAACCCGATGGGGAGAGGCAAGGGCAAGAACATAAGCAACAGAAACCAAGGCTACTTGGCATCATCAGAACCCAGTTCTCCCATCACAGTGAGCCCTGGATACCACAACACACCAGAAAAGCAAGACTGATTTAAAATCACATCTCATAATGATTATAGAAGACTTTAAAAAGGACATAAATAACTCTCTTAAAGAAATACAGGAGAACACAGGTAAGCAGATAGAAGCCCTTAAAGAGAAAACACAAAAATCCCTTAAATAAATACAGGAAAACACAATCAAACAGGCGAAGGAAATGAACAAAACCATCCAGGATATAAAATATGGAAACAGAGACAATAAAGAAATCACAGAGGGAGAGAACCCTGGAGATAGAAAACCTAAGAAAGAGATCAGGAGTCATAGATGGCAAGCATCACCAACAGAATACAAGAGATGGAAGAGAGAATCTCAGACACAGAAGATACCATAGAAAACATTGACACAACAGGCAAAGAAAATGCAAAATGCAAAAAGCTCCTAACCTAAAATATCCAGGAAATGCAGGACACAATGAGAAAATCAAACCTAGGGATAATAGGTATAGAAGGGAGCAAAGATTCCCAACTTAAAGGGCCAGCAAATATCTTCAACAAAATTATAGAAGAAAACTTTCCTAACCTAAAGAAAAAGATGCCTATGAACATACAAGAAGCCTACAGAACTCCAAATAGATTGGACCAGAAAAGAAATTCCTCTCATCACATAATAGTCAAAACACCAAATGCACAAAACAAAGAATATTAAAAGCAGTAAGGGGGAAAGGTCAAGTAACATATTAAGGCAAACCTATCAGAATTACATCAGACTTCTCACCACAGACTAAAAAAGCTCGAAGATCCAAGGCAGATGTTATACAGCCCCTAAGAGAGCACAAATGCCAGCCCAGGCTAAACCCAGCAAAATTCTAAATTACTATAGCTGGAGAAACCAAGATATTCCATGGCAAAAAGAAATTTTCACAATATCTTTCCACAAATCCAGCTCTACAAAGGGCAATAGATGGAAAATGTCAGCCAATACAAGGAGGGAAACTACACCCTAGAAAAAGCAAGAAAGTAATCTGCTTTCAACAAACCCAAAAGAACATAGCCACACAATCATAAAAATAACATCAAAAATAACAGAAAGCAACAATCACTATTGCTTAGTATCTCTTAATATCAATGGACTCAATTCCCCAATAAAAAGACATAAAATAACAGACTGGATACATAAACAGGACCCAGAATTTTGCTGTATATAGGGAATGAACCTCAGTGTCAAAGACAAACACTATCTCAGAGTAAGGGGCTGCAAAACAATTTTACAAGCAGATGGTCCCAAGAAAAAAGCTGGAATAGCCATTCTAATATTGAATAAAATCAACTTTCAACCAAAAGTTATGAACAAGGATAAGGAAGGACACTTCATACTCATAAAAGAAAAAAATCTACCCAGAAGTACTTGCGATTCAAGTACTATGCTCCAAATGCAAGGGCACCCACATTCATAAAAGAAACTTTACTAAAGCTCAAAGCACACATTGCACCTTACACGATAATAGTGAGAGACTTCAACACCCCACTCTCATCAATGGACAGATCATAGAAACACAAACTAAACAGAGACACAGTGAAACTAACAGAAGTTATGGACCAAATGGATTTAACAGATATCTATAAAACATTTTATCCTAAAACAAAAGAATATACCTTCTTCTCAGCACTTCATGGTACCTTCTCCAAAATTGGCAATACAAGATCGAAATAATTCCATGCATCCAATCAGATCATTATGGACTAAGGTTGGTCTTCAATAGCAACAAAACAGAAAATCCAACATAGAAGTTGAACAATGCCCTACTCAATGATAACTTAGTCAAGAAAGAAATTAAAGACTTTAGAATGTAATGAAAATGTAGGTACAACATACCCTAAAACTTATGGGACACAATGAAAGCAGTGCTAAGAGGAAAACTCATAGGTCTGAGTTCCTCCAAAAAGAAACTGGAGAGAGCATACACTAGCAGCTTGACAGCACACCTGAAAGCTTTAGAACAGAAAGAAGTTAATACACCCAAGAGGAGTAGAAGGCAGGAAATCATCAAACTTAGGGCTGAAATCAACCAAGTAGAATCATAAAGAACTATACAAAGAATCAACAAAACCAGGAGCTGGTTCTTTGAGAAAACCAACAGGATAGATAAACCCTTAGCCAAACTAACCAGAGGACACAGAAACAGTATCCAAATTAATAAAATCAGAAATGAAAAGGGAGATACAGCAACAGAAACTGAGAAAATTCAAAAAATCATCATATCCTACTACAAAATCCTATACTCAACAAAACCAGAAAATCTGGATGAAATGGACAATTTTCTAAACAGATACCAAATACCAAAGTTAAATCAGGATCAGATAGACCATCTAAGAGCATTCCCATAACCCCTAAAGAAATAGAAGCAGTCATCAAAGGTCCCCAACCAAAAGAAGCCCAAGACCAGATGGGTTTAGTGAAGAATTCTATCAGGTGTTCAAAGAAGGCCTAATGCTAATACTCTTCAAACTATTCCACAAAATATAAACTGAAGAAACACTACCCAGTTCATTCTATGAAGCCACAGTTATGCTGTGTATTCTCCCTTGGAGATGGAACGGTTTCTGTCTAATCAGGAACTTGTCACAATTTCCTTTCATAGAGAACTTCATAGGAGATTTTTTTCTACTTCTATTATGTTTAATATTTCAAATAGATTTAAAGAACTGTTTGAGTGCATGTTAATTTTAGCTTCAGAAGATGCCATGTATGCTTAAGAGACATTTAACTATTATAAATTATTTTTGATGACTTAAAAATGTTAATACTGAGTTGTATATTTTAAAATAAATTATGTTAGTTTAATAAAAATAAAAAATCATTTCTCAAGATTAACTGAAACTTGATTCTTTAAAAGAAGAGGGAGAGGAGCAGAATGGAATATAAATGCAATTACATTTCAGATTTCAAAAGCCATGGTCTTTTCTTCAGAATTTAGTCACTTGAACAGAAACTAACAATCTTAAAAATAACATCTATTGAAAAGAATAAATCAGAGTGGAGAAAGTAGTGTGTCCTTTGAAGTTTAAATTTAAGTAATTTTGAGGCAATTCATTTTATTAAGTCAAGCAAGAGAAGAGGACAACAGAGTATAAAAATTATGTGTATTAATACTGTATTATGGATATTAAAGGAATATGTTGTTTTAAAATTTGCACATTTTGCAGGGACTTAATTTGTTTTAAAATTCGTGCCTTTTACAAGGATTTAATTCCAGTTAAAAGAATTTGTTCTTAGCAGCCCCAGGAAATTCTTAAATTCTTGGTTAGCTTCTATACCAAACAGAAAATTGTTTAGAAACAGGCAACTTTCTGGCATCCATAACTGCCCTTGTTAGGAGATGGAAGCAATACACAAAGTTGCAGCAAGAACTTCTTTGCTGTGACAGACACTTGTTTACAAAAAAAAAAATAAAAATAAAAAATAAAAAAATAAAAAAAAACAGAATACTTTTTAAAGGCTATAGAAGAAGATATAAAGCTAATTGTTCTAGTTCTACTTCTGTCATGGATTTCTCTGGTTTGGTAGTGATTATGTGCATAAAAATATAATCAAATGGCTATTCCATCTAGATAGAAGTTCACTGAGATGTATAAACTTTGGGTCTACTTAATTTTGGTTTGTGATGTTTATTTTATTTACTTTTTTTAATAATAAAGGTTAAAGTTAAAAAAAAGCTGAAACTAGAGCAAAGCAAATCTTCAGCAGGACTCTGCATTACCTTATACATCAGTTTAGCTGCATCAAAAAAGTAGCTGGCTTTCCTATAGAGTTCAATGGCATCAAGGGTCTTGTTCTTCTCCAATAAATGGGACGCATACCGAGCTAACAGAGATCCAATCTCCTTCATGCTGTGACTTTTAGCCAGCTCGACGGCTTTGTTCCACTAGGAAAAAGAACATACTACTCAGTCACCCAAATATTTAAATAATTTACATTCAACTATCCACTCAATGCACCCTAAGTGTGTAATAAATGGTAACACTGTTTCAAATATAGCAAAGCAGTCAACCTTCTAAACGTCTGTGAGACCAGAGCAGTCAAATGTTTTACAGGCAAGAATTCAAAATGATGGACTCATCTAAGAGGCATGTGTGGGATAAGGACATTTGAAAATGAAAGTCTCAAAGTTGATAATCACATTAATCTTACAGATCTCTTGCTGCACAAATTGTAAGCTAGAAAAAGAATTCATTTTTAGTTTTTATCATAAAACAAAACACAGCTTCATTTAAGAAAACATCCTATCAGACATAACATTTATAAATTAATTTTATAAGGCAAACAGATCTCCTAAAACATTTCAAAGAAAATGCAGAAAAGAATATACTGATAGCCAACAGTTTCTATAATAAATCTGCGCTTTGATTTTAATTAAATTTCAGGGTTTTTTAAATATTAAATACATGTTTTCTATAAAAGAGAAAGGAAATAGATTTGCCAAAATAAATATTGACCAAGTAACTTAATTCTTTCCTCAGGCAATGAATGACCATTAACCTGGTCCTTTCTGAGAAACAAAATCCAAGCCTAACAAAATGCAGAAAATTATGAAATTACTTCCAGATAAAAATTACTTGCAGGTCTGTCCTGTGTTCCCTGGCTGGCTAAGTGGTGAGCAGGCCACCACTGTGGTCGCACAAGAGGTTAAGTGCAAAGGCCGCCCTTTCCATCCTCCACTTAGGACGGCCTTGAGCTAGCTCCTTCCTCTCTGCCTCGAAACCTTCATTTCACTTTCTCCTAAAAATCCCCTCGAGGGCACGGTGCCCGGACAGCCAGTCCACTCCTCACTTGGTTCAGGTGTACGCAGGTGTCCACCGCTGCCTTTGGTTGGTTGCACTTCAAGAATGCGTTCACGGCTTGCTCACACATTCCAACTCTCACAAACATCTGGGCTATTTCCTGTAGGCACCAAACACTGTTATCAGATTTCACAGACCCAGGAAATCACTTAGATTTTAATTTGTCAAAACTCCACAGGGACATTTGAACACTAAGCTGGCGGGGACACCTGAACGCTACATCAGTAGTTAGAGTGATTTTTCTTTCAGATGGGAGGCTACAGGTCAGGATCGTTGTCACAGTGCCCAGTTCATAGATCTAGCACTTCAGTGGCTCAGACCTTGAAAACATTGCCCTGCTTCCCTCCTTCAGATTAGCAGCCTGAGGCAAGGAGCATTGCTGTAATTTCAAAACCAACTACACAGACTGCCTCAGAAAAGAAAGAAAAATGGAAAAAAAGAAAGCATGCATCCTGGTGGGTGGTGATAAAAATGATGATGATGATGATGATGATGATGATGATGATGATGATGATGATGATAAGTACCAAGGAACTGTTATTACATTCAAGCTCCCATTCTTATTAAGAAATACCCCAGGACTTGGGATGAGTGAGGCTCAGTAGGTAGAGTGTTGTTGCCTGGCAAGCTGGAAGCCCTGGGTTTGGTACCCAGCACTGCATAAACATGCCATGTGGTGCATTCCCAGCACTAGAGGCAGGAGCATCAAACATTCGTGGTCACCCGTAGCTATATAGTGAGCTCAAGGCAGCCTGAGATACACAAGACAAAACAAATTTAAGAAATGCCTCACAGTCCACATCTCTAACCACAATCAAACAACACATATGTAGATTGATAGATAGATAGATAGATAGATAGATAGATAGATAGATAGATAGATAGATAGACAGACAGACAGGCAGAGGCATGCTGGGAAGGGAGATAGCTGAATAGTCAAGTGGCAGGTTTGAATCCTAGCATGGCTAAAGTCAAAAAGGAAAACGAAATGCTGCCTTCATCAGCTTAGAAGCTAAGCCCAGAACAGCCTCCTCAGAGGCAGCTGAGGCCGGGCTCCCACCTCCTGAGAAGGCTAGGACACCCACAACCACCACAGACCTTGCTGCCATCTTTTTGTCTCTTTCAACATTACTAATTAGAGTTTTCTCTCCCTACCCATCCTCAAAAATTCTGGTTGTGGGTGTGTTAGTGAAATGGCTCAGTGGCTATGAGCACTGGCTGCTCTGATTCCCAGTATCCACACAGAGGCTCACAACCACCTTTCCCTCCAGTCCTGGGGATCCACCCTCTTCACACCTCTGAGAGCACTGTGGATATACAAATTACATATGTTGTGCCCAACTATATTTTTTAAAGTATTGCCTACACTTTTCTTATAAAGTAATACATTCTAATTAAAAAATAAAACTTACAAAAAGCACAAAAAGTAGAATTGCTCAGAATGTTGTGACCTATAAAAAAAACCTCTCACAATACTCTGGCATTGTGCAGCCTGTGTCTGTCCCCTGAAACTGTAATAGCTGAAGGGCCGACCCAGGGCTATGCTCTGATGAGGTACTAAGCATCTCGGTGATTTCTCCCCACAGCTCAGGCTTCCCCTAATACTGGTATACTGATTTCAAAATACAATATAAATATCACCTCATGTCCAAGAAACTATGCAATTATAGATTAACTTTCAGTTTTTGTTGCTGCAAAAGGTATTTCCTGACTAAAAATAAATATTTTATAAATAACCCAACACCAAAAACTAAAATGTAGAATACTTACTGGAAGCAGTTTATGGTTTTCAGGAAGTGAATTGGCAAGATTCTCCAACCCCTCGTAATCTTCCAGCATGTAATAGCATTCGGCCAGGCGCTCCTGGTTCCTGCCTTTTACATAATATTGTACAGCATTCAGCCTATGGGTGAAAAGACTTCACAATCAGTATGTGAGTGTCCAGATAAATAAGAACTTCTTAAAAATATTCTTTCATTCGGATATATTTGTGCTACTTTATTGTTTTGAGTTATACGATACTGAAGGGGTGGTTCTGATGCTAAGGTCCTGTTCCCCAATTAGTTTTTGATCTGTCAGTAAAGAAAGCCATGGGCCAATTGCTGGGCGGAAGGTACACGCAGGACTTACAGGTCCTGGGAGGCAGGCAGGGGACTCAAGGGGGGAGAATGGAGTTTGCCATGCTTTGAAGAGAGGAGACCCAGGAAACCATAAGAGATTCAAAACTGAGTGGCCACACAGGCCGTTCCTACAGGCAGGAGGTCAGAGGGGTTTAGCAACTGAAGCTTAGGGCATATGGGAGAGGTGGCGATAAGAAACTAATAAGGGCACACTTTTCTAGGTAGGAGATAGCAGTGCCCAGCAATTGTGCCAAAAAGGCAAGCAGAAAAGGCGTAAACTGTATGTGTGTCTTTTGTCCATGGACTCAAGGGAAGCTGCGTGGGGGCTGTTAGTGAGGTCACCTTCCAGAGTAAAGGTGGGCAGAGAGTAAAACTACACATAATACCTTAAAGTACACAGTTTTTTAAGATCTAAAGAAAATGAAGTATATTCTACCTGTAATATTCTTTGAATGCTCTTACATATACAATATCATATAAGTACTTGTATCACTGATATAAATAGGCATATTGATCCCAATGAAAACTTAAGAATAAAGCAATGCTTTCTGAAAACAATCTACAACAAATCAAGTAAATATAAAATAATTTACTATGATTAAAATAAGTCATATTTAACTGTAGAGGGAATCTCTTGTGTACTGTGTGGAAGCATCATGTTTCAATAAAACACTGATGGCCATTAGCAAAAGGAAGGAAACAGAAGGTGGGAATTCTGGCAGAGAGGGGAATTCTGGGACATAGGCATGAGAGGACTCACACCAGACTCCAAGTAGACAGATTACGACACTGAGGAGAGGTAACCAGCCATGTGGCAGACACAGAACAGAATAAGCAGATTATATAAGTCAGGAGCTAGTCAGGGAACAAGCCCTAGTTTGAGGCCATAAGTGCTGTTAATAAATAATAAGCTTCCAAGTTGTTATTCAGGAACTGGGGTGCAGGTGGAAAATCTCATGGTTGCATATAACATCCTAGGTTGTGAACTCAAAAACGTGGAATGCTTTCTGAAGCTGGGTACAAGATTCATGTGTGTAGATGGCAGGGTTATACTGTGTTCATCTCTCAGGTCAGAAATGTCCTGCATCCAGGGAGCAAATGCATTACAGAGACATTTTCATTTTAGGATTTAGGAGAAGGGCCTTCACTCTGACAGCCCTGTTTCCTGGAGAAGCACTCTGGGTAGCAATAACTCTAAGCACGCAAGAATGCACCAGGCATCCAGGTAGCTCACACACCATTTCTGTCGATCAGCAAAGTAGTCTCCAATGGCATTGTGGGCTTGTTCAAGGAGACTGTCATCTGCATCACCAGATCCAGTTTTCAGGAGTTGCAGTACTCTGAACCAGTCCCCCAATTTCAGTCTGAGACCAATAGCGAGGTCTCTACAAAAAAAAAAAAAGGCATCCATTCACTCATTCATCATTAATCCACTCTATAATATTTGTCAGTTACCTGCTCTGTGCTAGACCCAGTTCTAGGTGAGCATGTCCAAGCACTCTGGAAACAGCCTGGCCAATAAGAGGCAGCTGGGACAGAGCAGAAGGTATAGTTTGAAAATGTGTCTAACCAAAACCCATTGTTGACACTTAATCCCAATTGTGGTAGCATCAAGACATGGTGGGGAAGTGATTAAGCCTCTTTTGTGATTAACAGCTTCATGAGTAGAGCACCAGGGAAAGCTGATGTCCTTTTGCCCTTCTCCCCATGAAAATTCAAGGTAGCATCCTGGAAACCCAGTCAGGGCTCCTACCAGACATCAAGTCTGCTAGACCCTCGGCCTTGGACTTCCCAGCCTCCAGAACCTCGAGAAACCACCTGTCCCTTATCAATTGTCACAGCAATTAAACAAAACAACAATAACAAACCCACCAGAGTAAAAAGCTGTTTCTGAGCCGGGCAGTTGTGGTGCATGCCTTTAATTCCAGCACTTGGGAGGCAGAGGCAGGCAGATGTGAGTTTGGGGGCAATGTGGTCTCCCAGAACAGCCAGGGCTGCACAAAGAAACCCTTTCTCAAGAAACAAACAACAACAACAAAAAGCTATTTCAAGTCTTCTTTTCCTGGATTTCCAACTTGTTGAGCAAACTAATTATCTGCTGGATAATTTGTTCTCTTTTGATTTTGATTTTATTCCTCTTTTGATTTTTATTTTCTGATTCCCAAGAGAAGAAAATTAAATAATGGTTTCAGTAATTAAAACCCAAATTATAACTATATAATTATTAATAAAAAGTCTCCAGTCTCTACAGACCTAACAACTTTTTTCTTTACCAAATGAACAAAATCTGTTATCACGGATTAACACGTGGAAACAGAGCAGGGGGCCAGGTCCTTAGCACTGGCCTGAAAGCCTGACGTGGCTGCTGCGTCTGTGACCCAGCCCTCAGCAGCCCGCCAGCCCTAGGCACGTGCCGGCCAGCCAGTCTAGCCAAAAGTTCAAGCTCCAGGTGCAGTGAGAGGCTGTGTCTCACTAAGGTAGAAAATGGTAGTGAAAGACACCCAACTGACCTCTGGCCTCCACAAACACACAGGCATGTGTGCACACACACACATACATACACATACACACACATACACACACACATACACACACACATACACACACACACACACACATACACACACACACACATACACACACATACACACACACATACACACACACACATACACACACACACATACACACACATACACATACACACACACATACACACACACACACACATACACACACACACACATACACACACACATACACACACACACATACACGGACACACACACACACACGCACGCAGGCACGCACGCACACACATACACACACACATACACACCCACATACACACACACAAAACATTAAAAATAATAAAAGCAGAGGAGAAAACGTCTTCCAAATTTATAAATTTAAAAATAACTTTCTAAAGGAAATGGTACAATAAATGTAATCAACTTTATAGTCTCCACTTGTAAACATAGGAACCAACAATACTTGGGGGTGACTGCCTTCATAATTTACCTTCTGTCCATATCTAGATACATCCTTTCGGCCTCTTCGAACCTGCCAAAGTAGGCAATAACTTCAGCCTGCTTCATTGACTCGCTCTGCAGATTGCCCAGGCGCTTCACAAACTTGATGCCTTGGTAATCCTTGCAGCGCACAAACGCTTGCTGTGCAGTGTACAAGTCCAGCTTCTGGAGGGCAGCTTCAGCCAACAGGCGCCTTCGTTTTTGAAAGGACACAAAAAACCTCTTACATATGACTAATAAACAAGGTTTGTATAGGATTCAATCAGTAAAAAAAACTTCTCGTGAATCTGGTGAAGATGACTATTTTAGCACATGCAAGTATGTTTTCATGTACCATGCTTATAACTGATTTTATAGAAAATCAGTTTCTATATTTTAAGAAGAGCAAAAAGAGATACAAGTTCTAAATATGGTACTAGTGTGGTAACAGAGTAACAGAGTTGGGACTTTAAAAGCATACACCTGACTTTGGGAGACATTGGGGTTCTTTACAATACCAAAGTCGGGGGTGTGGGTTGTCCTCTATGAACTGAGACGCATCTTCAATTCCAACTTTCTCAATCAATGCTCGGCTGTCTCGCAGGGAGCGGATCTCAAAGTTCATTATGTAATCCTTGCTAGGATGCTCTGGGTTCTGAAAGTGAAGGTGAAGCAGGGGATTCAGAAGGACGGACGCCTGTACAGTCTATGTCTTCCCCACAGCCAAAAAACATTACAAGAAAACAAACTAGTATCACACTTATGAGTAGAACAAAGAAAAGAAATTCCCATGTTTAGGTCTGAAGAGTTATTTGGGAAACACAAAAATTGAGTCTCCCATGGGCTTCCTACACAGAGATGCTGGAGGTTTCAATTGGTTTCTCTCAACTCCATTTCCCCTCAGGTGTAATTCTTTTCTCCACAACCCTACCCCGCCTTCTCTAGAGCAGAAAACCCACATCCAGCCACATTCTCGTCCTCCCGTCCACTCTTACACGCTGTGGCTTCATGGTTACTAAGCAAAAGAGATGAGAGAAAGGACAATGCCATCACCACTTCCCTGCCCTAACTCACAATGCTCACCAAAGCAGCACAATGCAAGGTCTGTCTCTCCAGGGAGGCCACGGGGCCAAAGAAAAGAAACACGTAGGCACAGTCAATTCACCAGTGTCCCACACATCCACACAATGAAGGAAAGACCCACTTAGAGCAGTTAGCGCCCACGTGAACAGCAGTAACAGGTGGGTCCTAGAGAGCAGACAGTGGCAGGCAACCAGCCCCTCCATACTCCTTACTCAGCACTGTGACAAAGTCTGAAATCCTTAGGAGACTCTCGAGGACCAAGCAGGAATTAGCAAGAAAGGAGTGTGAGGTTTGGGTTCTAACACACCCTTGTAATGTCACTGGCTCCCAACGTGACAGAGCCTTCCTCATCTACAAAGGATGTGTGCACAGTATTTACAGGCATGGGTACAAGGCCACAGGCCAATCTGACACCTCAGAAGAAATGCTAATTTCAGTTTTCAGTTGTATTTCTTTAGTCATCTAACAAACTTCTCTGTTCTTCTTTGAACATAAACAGCAGCATTGCAGCTAAATACTTCTGGGTCCATGACGCCCCAAAGAGAAGCAGAGCCTCCCATCTCCTTCCATCTAGTAAGCTTTGCATGTAGTCAGCCAAGTGGTAACAGAGTTCAGCTCTCTACCGCACACTTAACCCTTCTCAGAACATGGGACCGATACTCGGTGCTCTTTTCTCTAATACCCAATTCATACGAAACTGCCCAGTGTGTGACTGTCTCAGAGCACATCTAATCAATGAAATCAATGTTTCTAAAATACTTTATCCATGTTAATACAATAATCAGCTACAAAACCAATGGCACAATGTTCTAGAACTTAGTGCAATAAGCAATCAACAATGACCCTTTCAAAATCTTTTACAGTTTCATACATAAACTTGCAAGTAAAGGAGACTCGGATTTCTCAGTGACACAGCCACTGCTACATCCATTACTCCTCCTATGAGGGATAAAGCCTAGCCAACTAAAAGATTCATCTAAATTATGAAAAAATATAGCAAAAATATTAATGACTTTGGGATTCATTTATGCATAAGATTAAACACCTTGAAATTAGAGTTATAAAACAAAATAAACTGTTCTAAATCTTGACATCAAAAGAAATATATAGAGCTACCAGAGAAAGGTGAAGAAAATCTAGGAATATCATTTTTAGAAGAGAAACATTAAATGTAGCTGAAAATGGTAACAGCGGGGCCAGCAAGGTGGCTGGGCAGATGAAGGAGCTGGCTGAGCGCAGGGAGCAGGAGGAGAACTGACTCCCACAAGTAGTCCTTGGATCTCCACGTGTGCACTGCACCACACATCAACTGGCACACATGCACATACACATGAATAAACAGAATTTAAAAGAATTATTGGGGAAAGTGGAGGATAAAAAAATGCTAACAATTCTTCCTAAACCAGGAAATGCTACTGTCTGTGTGTTTTAAAGATTACCTAAGGGTCTAGAAACCCGTGTTTGAATCCTTTATTTTCAGATTGCTTGATTAAAATGAAAGCTAATATAGAAAAGTGTTTTAGACAATGGTACTGATCTGAATATGTGATTTCTGTTCATTCATCCCAGCCCCTGACTCTGTGTTCACACTTCTCAATGACAGCTGGGAGGACAGACTCTGATGTTCAGGCAATGTTCATGATTAAAATTGCTGCCCGGTAGAATTTCTACTAGTTTTTAAAACTTTGTTTTCAATTTTTTTCTATATTGACTTAATTTTATATAGTAACCACTTTTAAAAAGATGAAGTCATTCTTCATTTTTCAAATAGACATAACTACAGTGTCTGGAAATCCCTAATCCAGCACACCGTGCTGGACGAAGAGGACCCCAGAAGCTGACTCTGTGAAAGCATGCACAGCAGCCACTTTAGATGAAGTCTACCCACCTCTGACTCTGTTTATAAAAGGACACTGGAAAAAACACACCTTCTAAAGAGTTCCCAACACCTAAAACTTGAACAGAGCAAAGACAACTGAGAAAAAGATGCTTTTCTTGCATATGAAAGGATAACTGAGGAAGGGCTACTCTCTGATGCCCCTGTCTGTGAGTGAAAGGCAAGAAACAAGCTCACTGTTTCACAGACCATGTGCCTTAAAGACAGGAAAGATCTCTCTCTTTACCTTGCAGAAGTAAGGATACCTTCCTATCCATACAGAAGAACCCACCAGTCAAATGTGGCAATCCTCAGTTGTAACACCATAAAACTCCATTCCAGTATTTGCTGATAGCTTTATTATTATATCTAAGTATATTGTAGCTGTCTTCAAACACACCAGAAGAAGGCATCAGATCCCATTACAGATGGTTGTGAGTCACCATGTGATTGCTGGGATTTGAACTCAGGACCTCTGTAAGAGTAGTCAGTGCTCTTTACCGCTGAGCCATCTCTCCAGCTGCTGACAGCTTGTAAGCTTCGCCCCCTTCTTCCAGTCTCTGCCCTACATGCAGCAGACTGATTAGAAAGCCCAGGTTTCCCTTCTTTATGGGCACCCAGACTTTCAAAGACCGTCAGCCCCGACCCCTGGGAACCAAAGCATACGTAAGGAAGGAGTAAGGCTGGGCTTGAGGCCCAGCTGGCTCTTAGGTGCAGTCCCAGCTGGCCACTGTGCTGCCTGTTGCACACAGGAGGCTCAGTCAAGACAGCAGCAGAAATGGAGGGTTTGTTGTTGGTAGTCACCTTTAGTATCTCATCCAAGAGAACAGATTTAATTTCCAAATCCTCAAAGTTGCAAATATATCCAGAGGTCTGAATGGGTTCCTTTAAAGACAAAAAAAAAAAAAAGTGTTACATCTCCTCATACAAAACATGTCCCTCAAGGAATCCCCATTTTAAACAATATTGTCAAAACTTGCACTCAAATAAGAAACCCAGAATGTCACTGCCATCTGCCCATCACCTAAATCATTACCATGCTGCTGCTACACACCCCACTGAATTCTGCTAGTATCATATTTCAACTCTGTGCTTCTATACTGTACTGGTTGATTTTGTGTGTCAACTTGACACAAGCTGAGTTATCACAGAGAAAGGAACCTCAGTTGAGGAAATACCTCCATGAGATCCAGCTGTAAGATTTTCTCAACTAGTGATCAAAGGAGGAGGATCCAGCCCCTTGTGGGTGGGGCCATCCCCGGGCTGGTAGTCTTGGGTTCTACAAGAAGCAGGCTGAACAAGGCAGGGGAAGCAAGCCAGTAAGTAACATCCCTCCATGGCTTCTGCTTCAGCTCCTGCTTCTTGACCTGCTTGAGTTCCAGTCCTGACTTCCTTTAGTGATAAACAGTAATGTGAATGTATGTGTAAGCCAAATAAACCCTTTCCTCCCCAACTTGCTTCTTGGTCATAATGTTTGTGCAGGAATAGAAACCCTAAGTCACATACATTCCTCCAAAAGAGAAGAATGCTCTCTTACTTGACCACATTATGAATTTAATTCTTAGTAAATATAATACACATTATATTTGGATCCAATTAAGTACATCTACCACACAAATCCCACAGCACACTGAAGTCTGCCCTCTATGCACCTGATATGCTGCCTGCACAAGACTTTATTTGCCAACATGTAAATACATGGATGTTACATGTATGTCTCTTATCCTACAGATGGTTGCAAAAAAAACATCTAGGATATGTTTTTTTGCAAAAAAGATATAATATTATATAAGCCAAAATAAATATACTGTCAACTACTTAGTACCTCCAATAAAGCTAAAGAAAAAGCAGGGATAATAGTGTCTAGTAAAGGAAATCATTTCATTTTTATAATATATAGGAATGCATAATTATATTATACTATTATATAGTTATGATAAAAGAAAGACACCAAAACAATGAAAATAAAAGGTAAGAATTCATAACTTGAGTTCACTATGCCTACAATGGAGGCTCATATAATGCACACAGATGCATCTAAAGAGGCTTCAAATATGTTTTTTTCCTTTGAAAATGCATAAGTTGTTAGTTAAAAGTCAAATTATATGAGAAAAGCTTATAGAATCTTTTAATTATCTTCAGAAATGTGATTGTTTGATCCATCCTTATCTCCTTGTACTAAGCTCAACTCCAAATGGATCAAGGACCTCCACATAAAGCCAGACACTCTGAAGCTAATAGAAAAGAAACTAGGGAAGACCCTTGAGGACATAGGTACAGGGGGAAAGTTCCTGAATAGAACACAAATAGCGTATACTCTAAGATCAAGAATTGACAAATGGGACCTCATAAAATTACAAAGTTTCTGTAAGGCAAAGGACACCATCAAAAGGACAAATTGGCAACCAACAAATTGGGAAAAGATCTTCACCAACCCCACATCAGATAGAGAGCTAATATCCAATATATACAAAGAACTCAAGAAGTTAGACCCCAGAAAACCAAATAACCCTATTAAAAAATGGGGTACAGACCTAAACAAAGAATTTTCACCTGAAGAACTTCGGATGGCGGAGAAACATCTTAAAAAATGCTCAACTTCATTAGTCATTAGGGAAATGCATATTAAAACAACCCTGAGATTTCACCTTATACCAGTCAGAATGGCTAAGATTAAAAATTCAGGAGACAACAGGTGTTGGCGAGGATGTGGAGAAAGAGGAACACCTCTCCACTGCTGGTGGGGTTGGAAATTGGTACAACCACTCTGGAAATCAGTCTGGCAATTCCTTAGAAAACTAGGCATGTCACTTCCAGAAGATCCTGCTATACCACTCCTGAGCATATACCCAGAGGATTCCCCAGCATGTAATAAAGATACGTGCTCCACTATGTTCATAGCAGCCCTATTTATAATAGCCAGAAGCTGGAAAGAATGCAGGTATCCCTCAATGGAAGAATGGATGCAAAAAATGTGGTATATATACACAATGGAGTACTATTCAGCCATTAGAAACAATGAATTCATGAAATTCTTAGACAAATGGATGGAGCTGGAGAACATCATACTAAGTGAAGTAACCCAGTCTCAAAAGATCAATCATGGTATGCACTTACTGATGAGTGGATATTAGCCTAGAAAATTGGAATGCCCAAAACATAATCCATACATCAAATGAGGTACTAGAAGAACAGAGGAGTGGCCCCTGGTTCTGGACAGACTCAATATAGGAGAAAAATGACCAAAAGCTAGAAGCCCTTACAAGGGAAACACAAAAATCACCTAAAGAGATTCAGGAGAATATGGGTCTGGCATATTCATGGTTAGTAGCCAATAAGGAGGAAATGCAAAAGTCACTTAAAGAAATACAGGAGAACTTTGATCAACAGGCAGAAGTCATGAAAGAGGAAACACAAAAATCTCTCAAAGAATTAGAGGAAAACACAAACAAGCTAATGACAGAACTGAGCAAAAACATCCAAGATCTAAAAACAGAAGTAGAAACAACTAAGAAATCACAAAGAAAGACAACTTTGGAGATAGAAAACCTTGGGAAGAAATCAGGGACCATTGATGCAAATATCAACAACAGAATACAAGAGATAGAAGAAAGAATCTCAGATGCCGAAGATACCATAGAAACCATGGACTCAACAGTCAAAGAAAATGCAAAATGCAAAAAGCTTGTAACCCAAAACATCCAGGAAATCCAGGACACAATGAGAAAGCCAAATCTAAGGATTATAGGCATCGATGAGAGTGAAGATTTACAGCTGAAAGGGCCAGCAAATATCTTCAACAAAATTATGGAAGAAAACTTCCCTAACCTAAAGAGAGAGCTGCCCATGAATATACAAGAAGCCTACAGAACTCCAAACAGACTGGACCAGAACAGAAATATTTCCTGTCACATAATAATCAATACTCCAAATGTACTAAACAAAGAAAGAATATTAAAGGCAGCAAGAGAAAAAGGGCAAGTAACATATAAAGGAAGACCTATCAGAATTACACCAGACTTCTCACCAGAGACCATGAAAGCTAGAAGATCCTGGGCAGATCTCATGCAGACTCTAAGAGAACACAAATGCCAGCCAAGACTACTATACCCAGCGAAACTCTCAATCACTATAGATGGAGAAACCAAGATATTCCATGACAAAACTAAATTTACACAATATCTTTCCACAAACCCAGCCATACAAAGGATAATTAGGGGGAAAACACCATTACAATGAGGGCAACTATACCCTGGAAAAAGCAGGATATTGAACTTCTTTTATCACACCCAAAAGAAGATAACCACACAAGTATAAAATTAACATCAAAAATGATAGGAAGCAATAACCACTACTCCTTAATATCTCTTAACACTTTAATAACTCTTAAAATCTCTTTATATTTTTAAACCCCACAGAAACTTTTAAAATTATTTTCACAAATGTATGCAGCAGTCCCACTACATTTCTCAAAGAAAAAGGGAGGAATATCAGGTTTTTTAATTTGGCTCATTATTTATAGACTGTTAACACTTATTTCTTGTCTGTACCTCAGGATCCAAGTTTCTGAAGACATACATTCTTGTCTTCTCCATCATTGCAAACAAATCGGGATTGTCCTTGGCCCACTTCATATCCCAGACATCTTTGCGCTCCAATTTTAGCAACTCGCCAACTACTTGTTGCCCTGTACTGTCTGTCACCCGAGTGTCCAAGTCAAAGAAAGTCAAGACTCCTGCGATGTCGATGATAGCAAGACGACTGCAAGTCATGGCATTGGGAGGGAAAAATTTGAAATACTTTCAGTGGTCATGAAGTCAAAGTGCCCGCAACCCTTCCTCAAGACCCCTTTATCAGAAACCTGGAATATGGTGGGAATTTCTTTAAAACTTTTTAAACAAATTTAACAGAAAATAGAAACTATTCATCGTTTTGTTACTTTAAAAGAAAAACATATCCAAAACCAGATAATATCAAAATATAAAAGTTAATGTTAAATTCCAAGAGTAAAAATAAAAAAATTGCCAGGATTTCCATTTAAACAAAAACAGTAAACTGTACTCAAAAAGTTCACCTATCTACACATTACTGCACAAATCCAACCATTCCAACGTAAGCCTAACGCCCAGGAGAAGTCTCTGGCTTACCTGGAGTTGCAGTTCAGAGATAACTGGCAGGCTCGGCAATCCAAAGAATACTTTTGAATCAAGGCAACATTAGGAAAGCTGTACCTCTGGATGACACCAGATTCACGCCCCTGTGGAAATGACCTTTGGTCACTATAGCATATTTACCATAGAAGCATTAAGCTGTAAATACAGGTCTCTCTATAGGTCCATGTTTTTAAAACCAGAGTGACACTGACCTAGCAAGTGCCCAATTCTGCTGTTGCTAAGTCTATGTTTATCTCTTAACTTGAGTCTTTTAACAGCAGTTGTAGGTGGTCTAATTTTTCCTCATAGAATATTCAAGAAGGAAGTCAGGACAAAGATCTAGATCTTTGTAATACACTGATTCTTATCTGACAAGAAAGAAATCTTTCTTGTGGCTGCTTATAATTTAGGTTAATATTCAGAATAGCCTAAAGGCTACTGAAGTATCTTCTCCATTCCATTCACAGATATGAAATAGCTGCTGCTGGGGCCTAGTCCTCCATTCCACCCTCACCTAGAGCATCAGCTTCTGGCAAGAAGAAAGATCACCTAGAAGCAGCAGTACCTTGAGTATTATTTAAAAACTGACACAGGATATATACACATTTCCTGCACAGGTGTAATAGTGAACAAATCAGCAGCAAATGCAGCAGAGGAGCAGGGGCTGTGACTAGCTTTAACCTCTTCTGCGCCTGCGCCATGTGGGGCAGTGGGCCAGGGGGAAGGTCTACCTAGCTCTCTTTACCTGCCCTTTTTACCCAGCAAGCAAGGATTCCTCAGTATGATGCTCAGGCATGGCCTATCAGGGAAGTGGGAAAGCCACAGGATACACAGTTCTTAAGAGGTTTCCCCACAGACAGAGCTGACTGCTGGAGAACTCCACAGGGAACAGGTAAGCCTCTGCTGGTGCAACCCAAACAAACTGCTGAATCAGTTACTTCTGAAGTTCATGTTTTCATGTCAGAATTCAAGAAAAAACATGGTACTGTTGCTTCTGTTTTTTAAATTTTAGCAAAATAATGCCAGGGACTCCTCAACTTTATTCATTCTAAGTTTTATGAATGTAGTTCAGCCAGAGCCAGTATAAGTTCCTGGGCTACACGCAGGGAAAAAAAATCCTCTAAGTCAATGCCTTCCATACAGCCTCTGCATCTACCGACTACATAGGGCTTCCAACCCGGGGTCAACTCCACAGCTGTGTCCCTTCTCAGATGACCATCACCCTGCTGGGTTTTGTTAATATTTTTGCAAATGATTAATACTATGTGTACAAGCTTCAGAACTTCCTCATTTCTTCTATCAGATTTAGAGAAACACAAGATGTCCACAAGATGAAAGTCTAAATCCAAAATGCTTGATTTACCCTTGCTCTGTAACTTCAACAATTACTATTCATAAACTGAGTTTATTTCAACTTACCACAATCAGTGTCTTATCAGATGCAGTAATGGCGCAAATTGGATCCCTCGTACCCTAAAATTAATCATTTTATGTAATATTTATTGAATAACAAAGGAGGTTCAAAACTTATATGCAATTATTAAAATATATAGCAATACATTTGTCAATATAACAATTTTGTTTACTGAGTATCTACTATGTGTCAATCACTAAAGTAAGTACTAATGCCACTTCAATGAAATCTTGATCCCAAGGGATTACTTATAAATCAACTTGCAAAGACTATAAACCAAACATCTAACTATAGATACTCTTTTAAAAGAGATGCAAGTGGGTTCTAAAAGCACATAGGGAGAAGTAGATGGGAAAACACCTAAGCTTCTCTCTCAAGCTGTGGTCAGGAGGTAAGCATATACCACCAGAAGGGCAAAACGGAAGAGCCCAGCAACCACCTGGACCTAAATAAAGGGCACTGTGCTTAGCAAGAGGAGCCAGTCACCACAGCTCGTGATATCTGACAAACCAATCAGCCAGAAGTCAGACTGTTCTCCCTGGAAGACTGCCAGGAACCGACTGTTCTCTCAGCTGGGGAACATGAGAAAGGGAAAGAGCATGGAGAAAGTTTCTCTAAGTGGTAAAATTATCAACAGTTCAGTCAACACAACTCACAGACATGTGTGGCCCAAGATAGCTACAAACGCAGCCTGAAAGTCACAAAGTCATAAACTTAGAACATCTTTAATTTGGGGCTGCCAAGACAGCTTAGTAGCTAAGTGCTTGCTGCACTTACTAAGCTTATATTACTTCATAATCTCTACAAGCCATAGGACTTGAGTTTGGGTCCCTAGCCACCATGTAAAAAGCAGATGTGACAGTTTTTAAGGAATTGTGAAATGATGCCCTGTTTACTAGAACCAAATTCTTGTTCAAGTCTCTAATAAAATTCCAAACTTTCCTTATCTGCAGACAGTAATGCCGATGAACATCAAACCACCTACCTGAATGGCTTTGCTATAGTCAAACACCCCATCCACAGATCCAGAAGGAACATCATCAACGTGATAAATTCTGTTAAAAAAAAAAAAACAGAAGCTTAAAGAAAGTGAGGATTATATTACTTCATAATCTCTACAACTAGGGACTGAATAACCACAGTGAGCATTCTTATCTAAAGGAAAATTCTGATTTTTTTAAAGAGTTCTATATCCAGATGAATCTCATAAAAGCAGAAACCACCCAGCAAAGATTTAGAATTATATAAGTCATCTATTCAACAAAGTCATGCCCCATTGTAAACAACCAAGTCATGCCATCCCAACAAAATTCATTAAGCTGTGAGATTTTTGCAGGACTGTTGGTCAAGAGTAACTGTTGGCTTATTAGTTTATTTGCTCGCTCACTCGCTCACTTGCTCACTTATAGTCTCTCCTTGGTATATCTCAAACTCAGAATCCTCCTGCCTCATCGTCCTGTCTGTTGCAACTTCAGACTTGTGAAGTAATAACTTCATGCAGAACTTCCTGTTGTTTATCAAACACATTTACACACATCTTCATGTTGAAGTTTACTTCAGGACATTTACTTCAGGTCCCTTTGTCCTCACGTGTCTGAGTGGCAGAGTCCTCTTTATTCCCACTTACCAGAAACCACACCAATTCAGACTCCTGAAATCTGGGTCTTTGGAAAAAAGCCACACGCCCAGTTCACGGCTGCCTAAAGCCCTCTTCCATACCTATATGAATGGACATGCATCTCCCCTGGTGATTGATGCTAGGATCACCTCCTAAAAAGACCCCCTATACAACTAGCCTATGGGAATGAAACTTCAATTAGACACTCGTTTCTGAACTGAATGACTAATTTCAATGTACCACTAATATGTGGAGTGGGTCACAGAGCTATTTCCTAACCAAATAAATGCCCACAGATTTCCAGGCTTTATCAATATGGGGATTTTGTCTTGTTCTGTTTTGTTTACACCATGCCAACTTTCATTTACTTTGGCAAATTTAAATAGATCCATTTAAGAGATATTCAAATTAAATAAAAATATTTCTATTTCTCAAGAATGGCAATAGATAACTAACTACATCTGGATTCAATATGGTATGGTTGCATTATTAAAAATATATATCAAAAAACATACCTTTCTCTTCCTTCTTTGCGAGACCGTGTGATCTGATTAATTTCCAATGCTGTAAGCTTCTTTGCCACACGATATTGCCAGGTATAAAATGCTTCTTTTGAAGCTGCTATCACATGGGTTTTGGTCATGGCAACAAATAATGGTACTATTAAAAAAAGCAGTGAGACAACTAAGCTGTAGATACACAGAGAGTGATTCACAGCACTTCAGCACCACTGAGCGCACTCCTCATTTTAGGAATAATAAACCCGGTCTTAAAATACACAGTCTTTCAAATTAGAAAAGAATCTAAAGTTACTAGGATCATATGAAAAATATTAAGTAAAATGGATCTGCAATGTAAAAGGATCAAGAGCTAAAACCTCAGGGCTTTTTTAAAGACTACTTAGGAGTATGGGGTCAATGGAAGAGCATTTACCCCACAAGTGAGAAGCCACAGACTCAGTCCTCAGCATCACAGAAAGACAGAGGAGCAACCTTTAAAATCATTTCTTATTTTATGTGCATTGGTGTTTTTCCTGCATGTATGTCTGTGTGAAGGTCTTAGATCCTCTGGAGTTACAACCACATAATTGCTGGGAATTGAACCCAGGTCCTCTGAAAGAGCAGCCAGCACTCTTAACCACTGAGCCACCTCTCCATCCCCAGAAGTAAATCTTTGTGAGTCAGGGTTAGGCAGCAGTTGGTCCCTTAGGCATAACGTCAAAAATAATGTAATAAAAATAAAGCAATTAAATCTTATAAGGAATTAATGGTTATAAACATACATATGAGATTGTCCAAAAATATTTAACAAAAGAAAAACATTTAAAGAAAAAGAATCTAAGTGAACACTTCTCCAATAAGATACACAAATAACCATAAAAAGATAAACAACATCATTAACCACCAAAACCTGAAAATCTAAACTACAACTGGCATGTCATGTCTAGGATAGCTAGAATTTTAGAAAGTAAGACAAGAATTAGTAGCCGGGCAGTGGTGGCACACACCTTTAATCCCAGCACTTGGGAGGCAGAGGCAGGCAGATTTCTGAGTTCGAGGCCAGCCTGGTCTACAGAGTGAGTTCCAGGACAGTGAGGGCTACACAGAGAAACCCTGTCTCAAAACACCAAAAGACAAGAATTGGTAAAGGCATAGATAAAAAGCGAAAATGTAAAATACTGTGAAAGAGCATTCCAAGGTTTCTCAAAATGTTGACTATAGAGTTATACATTACCTAGCAATTCTGCTCCTGGGTATATGTCTAAGAGAAGCAAACACACACACATACACAAATGTACACTCCGGTGATCAAAACAGCGTGCTGCATCAGAGCCAGCATGTAGAAACAACTCAGATGTCCACCAGCTGTTGAACCCAATCTCTTCCTTCCCTCCACAGTACCAATTACATCCGGGTCTAAACATTTACCCTTTTCCTTGATCTCATTTGTATTGTATTTCCACTTCACTTAGTAAAAGAGAAAAAATTCTCCTGCGTTTCATGCTTCAGGCAGGCATTTAACTGGCCACCTTTGTGCATGCTTTTGTGAAGCACAGAGCCCCAGCAACTGCAACTGTGGATTAAAACATGGGATACTAAGTGGCAAAATAACCACCTAAGGTCATAGAATACTACATAAGATAAAATCAAGTATGCACTTTCAAACAAAATGTATAAAAGCAAAAAGTAGCCCTCCATAAAGGGCATTACCTTGTGTTTTCCGAGCTCATGAATAATCAAACACTGTGAACTGTTTCTGTTTATACCACAAAGCAATGAAGCCAGGGTTGGCAAGCAGTGGCTTATGGGCTTTTGTCACAGAACTAGCCAGGGGCATGCTTTGGCAGCGGGGCACTTAGAAACAGAATAGACACTCCCCTGGCAGCGTAGTGTTGACTGAGTAGACTGACAACTCAAGAACTCAAATTCGAGGACTTTTATACTAAGTATTTAAATAAAGCTGTCGAAATTTTTTTTTTTTAAATTTCAGGTTTTCAAGGTTTTTCTATTCAAAACAAATCATAATGACCTCTAGAGGGAGCACAAAGCTTTCATTGCCTTGCACAAAATCAAAGCCTGGTGAATCGCAGCCAAGCCTCCAGAGGGTGCTAAAGCCAGCCAGGCTGTCTTCTCACTGACTTTTTACTAAATCTAATAAATATTTAGTAAATTCACCATGAATATTTCAATTCTGGTAATTATGCTCTTATTGATTTGAGGTTCACAAACCTTTACTGCTTCCTAGTAAAATGTAACATTTCCAAAGCATATAAAAGCATTTTCTTAACCAGTGTTTGATTATAATTATGAGTTACATTCATGTTCTTTTATTCTTTTCTTCCATACAATTTATTCTGATCACACTTTCCATGTTCCCATGTTCTTTATTAATACTTCATGAATATGAAAATTTATTGCTATCCTGATTAATTCAAATTAAAATGCTACTGGTTCAAAAGACAAGTCAGGCTTCTTAGATTCAAATTGCAAACACTTCATAATTATGTTATTAACAATTATGTTTCTCTCTCTGAGCCTCAGTTTCCCTGTCAATTGGAAATAACAATATCAGCCCTATAGAGCTGTTTTAAGGATAAAAGAGAAAATAAGGTCTTCCTGCCGCCATTTGCACCTGAGAGCTAGGCCTTCTGTGTGCATAGCCTGCCAGGAGAGGGTGATCTCCCAGCAGCACTTTCACTTCTGAGAGCAGAGGTGAGATCTGCGGAACAGTTGGGACAGAGGTGAGATCAGTGGAGCAGCTGGGACAGAAGTCTTCAGGCTGCCATTTGCACCAGGGAGCCAGGTGGCTCCACAGCCTTCTGTGCACAGACCCTGCCAGAAGAGAGTTGGTCTCCCAGGAGTATGGACACAGGCTTACAGGCCCACAGGAGGGCAAGCTCCAGCCAGAGACAGCAAGACCAACCAGCACCAGAGATAACCAAATGGCAAAAGGCAAGCACAAAAACCCTACCAATAGAAACCAAGGCTACTTGGCAACATCAGAACCCAGTTCTCCCACCACAGCAAGACCCAGATACCCCAACACACTGGAAAATCAAGAGTTGGATTTAAAATCGTATCTCATGATGCTGATAGAGGGCTTCAAGAAGAACTTAAATAACTCCCTTAAAGAAATACAGGAGAAAGTGGGTCAACAGATAAAAGCCCTTAAAGAGGAAAAACAAAAAATCCCTTAAAGAAATACAGGAGAACATGGGTCAACCGGCAGAAGCCCTTAAAGAGGAAACACAAAAACCCCTTAAAGAATTACAGGTAAACACAAACAATCAAGTGAAGAAATTGAACAAAACCATCCAGGATCTAAAATTGGAAGTAGAAACAAAAAAAGAAATCACAAACTGAGACATCTCTGGAGATAGAAAACCTTGGAAAGAATTCAGGAGTCATAGATCAAGAACAGAATACAAGAGATAGAAGAAAGAATTCAACAGTCAAAGAAAATGGAAAATGCATAAAGCTTGTAACTCAAAACATCCAGGAAATGCAGGACACAATGAGAAGACCAAACCTAAGTATTATAGGTATAGAAGAGAGCAAAGATTTCCAACTTAAAGGGCCAGTAAATATCTTCAACAAAATTATAGAAGAAAACTTCCCTAACCTAAAGAAAGAGATGCCCACAGAACTCCAAACAGACTGGACCAGAACAGAAAGTCTTCCTGGTACATAATAATCAAAACACCAAATGCACTAAACAAAGAAAGAATATTAAAAGCGGTAAGGGAAAAGGGGCAAGTAACTTATAAAGGCAGACCTATCAGAATTACACCAGACTTCTCACCAGAGATGATGAAAGCTAGAAGATCCTGGGCAGATCTCATACAGAAGATAAGAGAACACAAATGCCAGCGCAGACTACTATACCCAGCAAAACTCTCAATCACCACAGATGGAGAAACCAAGATATTCCATGATAAAACCAAATTTACACAGTATCACAATATCTTTCCACAAATCCAGCCCTACAAAGGATAATAGATAGAAAACGCCAACACAAGGAGAGAAACTACACCCTAGAAAAAGCAAGAAAGTAAGCTTCTTCCAACAAACCCAAAAGAAGATAACCACACAAACATAAAAATAACACCAAAAAATAACAGGAAACAACAATCACTATTCCTTAATATCTCGTAACATCAATGGACTTAACATTAAATTCCCCAATAAAAAGACATAGACTATCAGAAATATTTTTCATGTGAATCTTCAATTTTATCATAAAATGTTTTTACTTCCTTTTTCAATAAAATATACTATTTCAGACATTGTAACAGTCCTTAGAAAAGAGATTATGATTTTCCTTATGGGATGTATGAATAAATAAGTAAGTTTGGTTAGTCAGTTGTGCAACACTTTACTGCTTCTGTGCTGGGTGCCATGTGCCCCAGGTGTTGTGCTGGTGACTGGGATGTGGGTGTGTAAGGATGTCTTATAAGAAATAACTAGCTGGGGGTGGGGTGGGGGGGGTGGAGGGGTGGCGCACACCTTTAATCCCAGCACTTGGGAGGCAGAACAGGTGGATTTCTGAGTTCAAGGCCAGCTTGGTCGACAGAGTAAGTTCCAGGACAGCCAGGGCTATACAAAGAAACCCTGTCTCGAAACAACAACAACAACAACAAAAGAAATAACTATATGGGGCTGGAGAGATGGCTCAGTGGTTAGGAGTACTGACTGCTCTTCCAGAGGTCCCAAGTTCAAGTCCCACCAACCACATGGTGGCTCAAAGCCATCTGAAGTGGGATCTGATGCCCTCTTCTGGTATGTCTGAAGACAGTTGTAGTGTACTCATATACATAAAATAAATAAATTTTTTTAAAGAAATAACTATAGGTGCCAGGCAGTGGTGGCACACACTTTTAATTCACTCGGAAGGCAGAGGCAGGGAGAACTCTCTGAGTTCGTGACCAGCATGGTCTATGGATGAGTTCCAGGACAGCTAGGAATACATAGCTATCTCAAAAAAGAATGAGAACAAAGGAAACCCCTCTAAGTCTGTCCTTGGGTGGCATGTATGGAGAGGATGGCATTGTCTGTCCTCGGGTGGCATGTATGGAGAGGATGGCATTGTCTGTCCTTGGGTGGCATGTGTGGAGAGGATGGTATTGAGAGGGGGAACAAGGCTCCGAGTGACCCGAGAGGACCAGCTTGCCCGTGCAGCAGCCTTTTGGTGGTTTCTAGTGATGGTTTCCCTGTATTCCAGAGAAGGCTAATTTGATGACAACATTGCAGTTTACCAGCTCTTTAAAGTGCTAAGAAATGAATAAGTGGCAAAGCGGGGAAACCATTAAGGACACAGGAATTTATTCAGCCTTCAGCATTAAAATATTACAAGCAGATTTTTCCTAAATGTGAATTCCTAAATTGTTTTAAATTATTTTACATCCTGGCTTGGCTATTAATGACTGCCTATTAATGTTAAGGCTCATTTGAAGGAAGCATAATTTCTTACATTTTTTCCTCAGTAATCTTTCTGCCTAGTTTGAAATTCCTTGAATGTGTATGTGTATGTGTATGTTGTATGTGTGTCTGTGTATATGCATGTTCACGTGTGCTGGCACACACACACACACACGTTTACACAATTGTTTACAGAAACTGTCAAGCAGAGAGATAAACCAAAATCAGACATTCTAGCTTAGCATCATTGGTATTGGGTGTTTAGTTGTCCAACTCCATAGAAACTTCATGGGGATATATCTTAATAATATATCCATTATCTTGGATATATGTGAAATAAAACGTTGAGTCTTTGTATCTGTTTGCTGTGGGCCAGTGGGTGAATGATTGGTTAAAACTTCATCCATTGAAACTGTACATGAAAAAGTTTAAGACTCAAAAATACAAAAAGATTGTTCTCAAGTATTTACCATTTTATGAAAATGAAGTATTTACATTTAATTATGTTTAAAACAACAGTCTACCTGGCATAAAAATTACTTTGAGTTTAACCCCATGATATAGCAAGTGATTCTACATTAAAACTTTTGATTTTGAGAGAAAAAAACCCAATAATCTAAAGATTGGCAAAATTCACACCTTAAAGACATAATACTTTGGTTCAGGGAAATGGCTCAGTAGGTAAGGACTCTTGCTATTGAGAACACACATGCAGGCACACACACACACACACACACACACACACACACACACACACGCACGCACACACGCACACATGTACACACACACTAAATTTAAAAAGTAATACTTATAGAAATAACAAATATACTCACATGACACATCTGTAATAATTTTAAGCTATGCATTTTACTACCAGGGAACTTAACATACATATAAATATATAGTTATATATGCATGTATATCTATATACATATGTATATATATGAATACATGTATATAAACATACTTTTGCAACAATGCCTATAAACAAGAGGTTAAATATTTCATATCACAATGAGTTACTAAAACCTAAACATGAGACCATTACATCTTTAACAGTCACATGTTTTAACCAGTCCTCAGCAAAATATACTTAAGAAACATACCACTTTGTTTTTAGAATCTATCTTATTTTATGTGTATTAATGTTTACTTGTATGTATATATGTTCACCACATGCATGTGTGGTGTCCAGGAAAGTCAGAAGGGGTTGCTGAATTTCCTACAACTGGAGTTAGAGACCATTGTGAGCCACCGTGTAAGTACTGGGAATTGAACAGGGTCCTCTCCAAGAGCAACAATTGCTCTTAGCCATTTAGCTATCTCTTCATTCCCACTAACATGATTTTAAGACTCAATATCTAATCTGAAAATAAACGAGTAGTTTATCAGAGTCAGAAAATAATACAATGGGTTTTCAACTATTTTGGACTGAATTATATATGTCACCATTTCTAATATACAGCAATACATTTTATAAGAGAGACATTAATTCTGGAAATTGCAATGGCAGAAAATATTTTAATGGCTTTAAATAAGTTTCTTAGATCAAGACTTAAAACTGCCCAGAGAGTTACTTTCATCTCTATTGGGCAGAGGGAGGGTGCAACCAGAGCAACAAATGCCCTCAGAAAAAGAAGTGGGGAATTTTTTAAGACTTTCTCTATTAATAGATTGGTTTCATTAGAAAGCACTGGAAAAAGCAAGCCTACTTTATAAGCAGCTAAAGTGTTTTTATGGGAGAGAAGTATTTACAAGCAGTTTATGAATAATAAAAGTGATTTAACAGCAAAATTCTTTCTACAACCCCGTTTATTACATACTAACCTGGCATTGTGTGCCCATTCCTACACAATTATGTAGACGAATGGTGGCAATGTGGCAATTATGAAATTGTTGTGGATTTTAGACACAATTGCCTCCCTTACAGGTTATTGTTTTAACCAGGATGCTTTCAGAGTGAAAGGAGGCATTGATAAATCGATCATGAAAACAGGTATCAACTGGTACTACTCCTGGCAACCAGAAGATATGGGCATTCTTATCTAGAAAATTAATACCATTAGCAGAGGTTGGAGAATATGTGATCCTGACATACATTTGTGTGTGGTGTGTACACTCATGTGTGCTCTCAGAGGCCACAGAAGGATGTTGGGTATCTCCTACTACCATTATCCACCTTATTGTTTAAGACAGACCTTTCAGTGACCCTTAAGCTGTTTAAGCTAGGCAGTCTGGCCAGTGAGTTCCTGAGATTTACATATCTCAATCCCCCAATGCTGGGGCCACAGGCATGAGTGGTCATGCCCACATTTTGTTTGGGTGGTTAGGGATTTGAACTCAGGCTCTCTTGCTTTAACAGCAAACATTCCAACCCAATAAGTCACACCTCCAGCCCTTTGGGATTTTTTTAGTTAGTGTTATAAACAAAACCCCACCAGAAAGGAAATAAATATTAACATTTTCTTACCAAGA